>NW_022196905.1:25175924-25177987 GCF_008632895.1 Mastomys coucha | reverse complement strand
TGGCCCCTGCTGCACCACTCCAAGTGCACGCACCTCTCAGCCCCAACCAGACCGTGGAGATCTCCCTGCCTCTTAACACAGTGGGCTCAGTCATGAAGATGGAGCCTCTAAACAATCTTCAGGTGTGTCCCCACAGGGCCAGACACCCCGTCTCTACCCAGTCTCAGCCATAGAGTGGATGCTAGCTAGCTGTATGTGCAGGAAGCCTGAGAGAATCTTGCTCTTGGCTGCAGGTGGGACCTGGGCTATGGGACAAAGGGCAAAGCTACAAGGGAGGGTTCTGCGAGCAATCCTGTTCTGGACACCCTACTTGGACCTTGGAGGTGGGATAAGCCTAAGAATCAGGGTGTCAAGCCTTGTTGACTGACTGGGAACCCCATGCCTAGGTGGCTGTGAAGAACAACATTGATGTCTTCTACTTCAGCACTTTGTACCCACTGCATGTCCTCTTCGTGGAGGACGGGAAGATGGGTGAGTGGGCCCCGGGGATTCATTCAGTAGGACTGCAGCTAGGGAGCCTAGGAGGGTCGGTGCTTGTAATAAGGATCAACAGGACAGCTTTGTCTTATGATGGGATCTTCAGCTGATCCTAGGGGTCCCCATCTCTGGTTTGCAGGTGGCCTGTGCCACGTCATTTGTGAGCACTGCTGCTCACCCTTTAGCTTGTCTGGGCTGCAAAGAACCAAGCCAGTCACCATACCAGGTGGCTATGTGGCACATCACCTTTGCCACAGAGCCATGTCTAACAAGCAGACTGCACAGAGGGAGGAGAGGAGGAGGTCAGATAGCCGGTAAGGCAGAGGAGAGGCAGGAAGCAGCGGGCACTTGGTAACAAGCCTATGTCCTGAGCTGAAGCAGAGCGAACTGTGGAGGAGCAATGCCTTCACTTAGCATCCAGGTAGCACAGTGGAGACCAGACCCATTCCTGCCATGTGATGGTGAGGGCCAGAGTTTATTAGGGTCCCATCTCTCATCTCATCCTATTCACCCTGCAGACCGGCAGATGTTCCTGGCCACGTGGAAGGACATTCCCAATGAGAACGAAGCCCAGTTCCAGATTAGAGACTGCCCACTTAACACAGGTGAACCCCAGTCCTCCCTCTCCCCTCCCCCCAGTATCCCACTCACTTCCCTTTACCCACTGAATGTGGACCTTCCATGGCTGTCTGATCCTGCAGAGGCTGCAAGCAACAAGCTGCAAAGCAGTAACATTTTCACTGTCGCCAAGAGGAACGTGGAGGGCCAGGACATGCTCTACCAATCTCTGAAGTTGACCAATGGCCTCTGGGTGCTGGCAGAGCTGCGGATCCAGCCAGGCAACCCCAGCTTCACGCTGTCCCTGAAGTGCTGAGCACCGGAGGTGTCCCAGCATGTGTACCAGGCCTATGAGACCATCCTCAAGAACTGAAGTCCCTCTCGCATCCACCCCAGCCTTCTCTGTCAGCCCAATCATGGAAGCCTGTGGGTGGCAGTACTTCCTCCTTTCTTTGAGGAAAGGCCAGGTGGACTCCTGAACCACCCAGGAGGCTCCCCTGATCCTAACTGAGGGCCTGGAGCAGGGCCGTGTCTCCTCTAGAGTGAAATCTCAGTGCATCTCCAGTGGCTGCTTTTTTCTATTGCTGTTGATGTGGGATCAAAGGAAATGGAGACAGCTCAACATCAGAAGCTGGACAGGGAGGCCATAGGGTGCTCTTCCTTCTCCTCTCCCAGGCGTGAACATGGAACCCCCTGGGGTCCTAGCCCATAATCCCTGCCCTGTCTCCTCAGTGAGCCTGTACTGAGTAGAGTCCTCTGGGTGCCAATATCACTACTTGGCAGGCCAAGGGCTGGAAGCGGTAATGGCAGACATGAGCCCAGAAGGGCAGCCTGGGCTAGCACCATCCGCCCATATAACCCCAGTTGGTGCTCTGTGACCACCTGAATGTCCCAAAGCCCATCTAGGATTCTGTTCCCTATGCCCTGGAAGATGGTCACTGCCTACAAAACATTCCTGGTGTCCCCTCTGTGAGTCCAGGGCTCTTAGAACAGAAATAGGGTGAAAGGTGGAGCAAGGGGCAGTGGAA
>NW_022196905.1:25169526-25175913 GCF_008632895.1 Mastomys coucha | reverse complement strand
GGAAATGCTTCCAGTGTGAGGCTCCTATGGGTTCTCTAGCATCCGCTGGCTCCCCTGGCTCCCTGTCCCTGTGTGTGACAGTGATGGGTTGTCCTGTCGCTGCTGTTTGATAATAAAGAGATTCTGCTTTTGGCAGTCATGCACATTTCTTTCCCTCTACAAACTGCTTCTGGTAGCTAGGGATAATAACTGACCCTGCAGTAATTATATCTAATACATATAAATGAAAATATATATTGTATATTTACCCTTATTTTCAAAAAGAGAAAGTGAATAAAAATGATGACATCAAGTGTGTTCCTGGCCAGTGTGTCAGGTTGTAAAGCTCTTCTGGGCAGGAGTCCTGCGCTGAAGCCATATGCCTGGCTGTGGTCCCTTCCCTTCATTCTGCCTACTGTGGCCTGCTAGTGTCCCTGCCACCTTCCTGCCGGTGGTGTTGAGTCCTTGCCAGCTGATGCTATGTCCCCTTTGATCCAAGAAAGGGATTGTTGTTTCGTTTGAGTTTCCTCCTTCATGCCACTGGAGCAGCAGGGATGACTGTGTTGCATGGATAGAAGAGGACTGGGCAGTATTGCATGTATTCTGTGGAGACACCCAGGAAGGGGACTCACAAGAGACTAAAGAAACAATTCACCCAAGGAACATGGACTACTTACAGGAAGTTGTGCTACCCAAGAACAATGCCACCTCAGCACTGTTAACCTCTTGCTACCCTCGGGGAGGGGAAGTCTCTTGCTGCCTGCTCCCATGAGGTAATGTTGGTGGATTCAGCTTTGAGATGGTCTTGTGTAATTAATCACAGCCACTCTGGGTTCAAGACAGTACTGGTTAGTCATATCATGCCTGAACGGGGTTCCACAGTAACTTACCCCTTTCTTCAGCTCTTATAAGTTTTTCCCATCTCCTCTTTGGGGGAGCATTATGCTAGTAGGCCATAGCAATAGTCACTTATTCTCAGTACTTTGGCCAATTATTAATCTCTGCAGTAAGCACCGCCCACTGCAGAGAGAAGCTTCTCTCACCAAGGGCTACATAACAATCATCTCAGCAGTGGTAACATGCCCACTAGGGGCTAGAATTTCGCCAGCCACAAAGTTTTGTCTTGTAATAAATGACCTTCAATCCAACTAGAAAGCAATTGGCTGCGCTTATAACGCATGGACCACTCAGCACATCTGGCTTAGCAGGCTGATGCCAACATGCTGCCTGTGTACATGGTTGAGAAGCACCATTGACAGCAATGTGTCAGAAGCCTGCATAGTTCTTGGTGCTAAGAAAGCAGGGAGGACCCTTCCAGCAAGCCGTTGCCAGATGTTCCCATGCCCTACAGCATAGTTTATGGTATCTTCAGCGATAAGGACTTACCATCCAGTTCTAATGCACAATCAATAGCAATGAGAATTGCCTTTGTGATTTGTAAGGCTTCAGGGGTCTCTCTTGCCACCAACTTGTAGAAAGATAAATCCCTAGCCCCCGGGGTTTTCATCCAAAAGCATCTGAATGTGCCTTTTCCCACCACACAGTACTTCCTCATTTAAACTCCTTAACTGTTTTTACATTTAACACCGGCTGTTGTAGGGTTTTCTGTCACCTTCTTGGGTATTATCTGTGCCTTAGCCATAGAATTTCCAAGAACTCTGCAGTGGTGCCAAGACCCTACACCCTGGATAAACTTACTTTTCATCCTAGCAAGTTATTTCAGGTGCTTCCCTAAACTTGTAAAAGACTCGGAGGTTGCCACTGTATAATGAAGTTTGAGGGCTGGGGGACAAGGCATTAGAATAACTAATAGTTTTTTTCATACAATATATTCTCATCATGGTTTCCCCTCATCACCTTTCAGGTCCTCCCCACCCATCCAACTCCATGCATTCTTTCTCAATACAGAAAACAAAACAGAACAAAACAAACACAGAAGTACATGCTCATGGAGAAAACACATAAATCAGAAATATGAGCATGCTTAGGCATGGCAGCAGGCAGGGCTGGATGGTTCCTTACCTAGATCTTTATCATCCATATGATTCTCCTTGAGCCCTCCCTGCCTCTTAATCCTGGGGTGTCCTTGGGGGTGCACATTTCTCCACCCCTCGGGGCTTTCCAGGCTCAGTTTATGTTTCTGGTTCAACCTAGGACCAAGAGCAAGTGAGGCTGTGGATTCACTGTACCTCCAAATGGCTGCTGCTGCCTCAGTGGTCACAGCTGGCTACTGAAAGGGCCCTGGTGGGATGTGGTGAACAATCTCCAACCCGAGCAGCCTTCCTTCCAAGATGGAAGTGTACACAGCTTCCTCTGTCACACCAGTTTCTCATCCTGGATATTCATGGAGAGCTCAGCTGGCAACAACTGAGTGAACCTAGTAACTTATATGGGCCAGTCCTTCAGGAGCTGATCTCCCTCCAGGAAATACCTCAGATCATATGCAGCCTTTGTCTTAAGCACTTATATCAATCAATTACTCTGCATCCCCATGTGGCCTTATAAGTCAGACAGTGAGAGGCTCTCCCATTTCTTTTGTTGTTGCTGTTGTTGTTTTTCGAGACAGGGTTTCTCTGTATAGTCCTGGCTGTCCTGGAACTCACTTTGTAGTGAGTTCTGGCTGGCCTCGAACTCAGAAATCTGCCTGCCTCTACCTCCCAAGTGCTGGGATTAAAGGTGTGCGCCACCACCGCCCGACTCTCCCATTTCTTTAAGTCTCCATCAAGTGGAGGCAGGAGGATCTGGAGTTTAAATTAGGCTAGCCTCAGCTACAAAGCAAGTTGGAGGCCAACCTGGACTACCTGCAATCCTTTCTCAGAAAAATAAAGTGTCCTGGGAGAGATGGCTTAGTGATTAAGAACACTGGCTGTTCTTCCAGAAGAGCCAGGTTTGATTCCCAGCATTCACATGGAGTTCACAACTGTAATTCCAGTCCCAGAAGCTGTGACCTCCCTCTCCTGACCTCTGTGTGCAGCAGGCAAGTATGTAGTACACACACATACATGCAGACAAAGCAGCCATACATAAAAAATACATTTTTAGAAAATTCAAAGTAAACAGAAACAGGTGAGAGAGATGGCTCAGTGGTTGAGATTGCTACTATTTTTGCATAGGACTCAACCTTGGTTCCTAGCACCTACACTAGAGAGCTCACAACTGCCTGTAACTCGAGCTCCAGGGGATGTGGCACCTTCAGGACTCTGTGGGCCCCTGTGTTCATGTGCACATTCCCACGCACAGACATATAATTTTTTTCCTTTTTTAAAATATTTATTCACTTTGGATCCCAATCATTGTCCCTGCTCCTAGTTCCCCTCCCACAATTCCTCCTCCCGCTCCCCCTTGCCCTTCTCTGAAAGGGTGGAGGCCCTCCTGGGTATCCCCCTCACCCTGGCACATCAAGTGTCTTTGGGGCTAGGTTCATCCTCCCCCACTGAGGATAGACCAGGTATTCCAGCTAGAAGAATGTATTCCACAGACAGGAAACCGCTTTGGAGGCAATCCCTGCTCCAGTTGTTTGGGACATACATGAAGACCAAGCTGCACATGGGAGGTGGGTGGTGCTGGATCCAGTCTGTGTATGCTCTTTGGTTCAGTCTCTGAAGCCATCAAGGGTGCAGGTTAGTTGACTCTGTTGGTCTTCCTGTGGAGTTCCAATCCCCTTCAGGGCCCTCAATTGACACCTAATTTTTTAAAAGCTTTAAATAAAAACAACCAGTCTGGACAAATGGCTCAACAGTTAAGAGCAGTGACTCTCCTTCCAGAGGTCTTGAGTTTAATTCCCAGCAACCACATGGTGGCTCACAACCATCTGTAATAGGATCCTATGCTCTCTTCTGGTGTGTCTGAAGATAGATACTTTGTACTGAATTAAAATAAATAAATCTTGGGCAGGAGAGATGGCTCAGTGGGTAAGAGCACTGACTGGTCTTCGGAAGGTCCTGAGTTCAAATCCCAGCAACCACATGGTGGCTTACAACCATCTGTAACGAGATCTGGCGCCCTCTTCTGGAGTGTCTGAAGACAGCTACAGTGTACTTACATATAATAAATAAACAAACCTTTAAAAAATAAAATAAAATTAATAAAATAAATAATTCTTTAAAAAATCCTTAAAAATAAATAAATAAATAAATACATAATAAAACAACCAACAAAAGCTTTGCAGCTCACAAAGTTCAGAGGCAACTTTACCCCCAGTTTGTATACTTTCCTCAATAGGGCCTTATTGAGGCTTCCATCAACACACTGAAGCATGGGATTATTACTTCTAGATTAAAAGTCAGCCCTGATGAGTCTCTATCTATCCCACCTCTCCTCCCTCTCTGATTACTCCTGTGGATTCCGAGGTTTAGGATCTGTGCTCTTAAGAACAGATGTAATTTGTGCCACAGCCTCCCTCCAGGCACACACCATAAGAAATGATAAGCCCACACTCCCATCTCATCTCGTCCCCTTCCCCTTTCCTGTTAATTTTGGTGGCCCTGTGAGGACAGCATTTTCACTGTCATTTGGCCCTTAACATGGGCAAGCTCTTTCTGAGCAGAGAGCTGAACCTCCAATGGATATCTTGTCACCCACTGCAAAGGCCAAACGAGAGCCATCACAGCCTGGTTACAGTCCCATTTCATATGTGTGACTTCCAGCATCCCTCGAATTAATGTGACAGACCCCATTCATGGAAGAATGTACCAAACCAAAGAGGACAGCTCCCTGGGAGAGCCTCGTCCATGGACACTCCATCTGAAAGTGCAGCAGCTTCTGTGTACGCCATATCACCACAGCGGGGACAATGTACCTGCTTCTCCAAGCTTAGCCAAACAGGAACATGGCCGAACCAAAGATGAGTGTTCCTGGGAAACTGTGAACAACAAGCACTCAACCAGACAGAGCACCAGCAGAAATAAAAAGATGCTCCCCAAGCCTAGCATGGGGAAGCAGTGGGTTTAAGCAGGGTTCCTTACCAGAGCATGAACTGTCTACAGGCAGCTGCGTCATATTCCCCCTCCCCCAGCAAACGGTACCGGTACATCTCTACGGTGCACCACTGCCCGAGCTCAGTTGCCAGCCCTCCCCTCCTTCCACAGGGAAGTCTTATGAGGGTCTCCTGCAGGCAATCACGACTGTTCTGAACTTCAAGGGCACAGTACCTGAGAGAGGAGCTCCACAGCAGCCGCCCACCACCAAGACCTGCCATGTGGTCCCAAACATCACACTAACCTGCTTCCCTGGCGAGGACAGCCAGACTGGGCAGGGCTCGTGTGCTCGCTCTTCTGGCAAGGCTTACCTTCTAGGACAGGTGCCCCATCAGTCCTATCTCCTGCCCACTCAGACACTCCTGCACGCTAACCTACCTACTGAAAAAGGAGAGAATGAGCCTCTCCATTGCTCCAGCTCAACCCTGAGCTGTCAACTGTGTTGCTCCGGGGACTCCAGCATCCAGAGGCAACCCAGGCCCTTGGTTGTACTCATTCTTAGTTGAAAGTCTGGGCTTGGAAAGTCCTTGGTCAATGCAGCCTGATCTGTGACCTGCCCTGTAAAGTACCAGAGTACTACCTGTCACCTTCTACCCTGACCCAGCTTCCTGAGTGCACCCCTGGGGAGCAGCGGCAGAGACCCCATCCCTGCAGCCTAGAGCCTTGAAGGCATGCTTGTCTCCACCCTTTCTCAAATGAAGCCAGTGGAGTGTAGACGCAGGATGGCTGTCCCCATGGAGGACAGTGACCCAGGGAAAGGGACGCTGATGAGAAAGCTGGCCTATTTCTTACCAGCCTCATCCTTGGGTCGCTCCCCCACATCAGTCTGCCTACACCTCAGGTGCGGGTAAAGCCTTCCCACGCTGCTACCCCACCCTCCTATAGACACTCAGTAAGAAAGGACTGCAGGGAGCAAGGAAACACATGGGCGATGAGAGCAGAGGGAGGGATTGGTATGGTGGCAGGGGATGGTGGCAGGGGATGGTGGGGTAAAGGAGAGGGGCTGGAGAGATGGCTCAGCCGTTAAGAGCACTTACTGCTCTTTCGGAGAACCCAGATTTGGTTCTTACTACCCACATGGTGGCTCCAACCACCATAACTCCAGTTCCAGGGGCTCTGATGCCTCTGCTGACCTCTGCAGGCTCTTGCACATAGATGGTGCACATACATGTACTCAAAGACATAATACACTTTAAAAAGATAAAAAAGGGAAGGAAAGGGAGGTTAGGGAGAGGGTTAACCAAAACTAAGGATGAATAAGGAAGCCAGATGAAAGACCAGGTAGGCACACCCTCTAATCCCAGCACTTGGGAGGAGGCAAAGGCAAGCATCCTGGTCTACATAGCATGTTCCTGACCAGCCATAGCTAACTACATAGTGAGGAGGCGGGAAAGAAGAAGAAGAAGAAGAAGAAGAAGAAGAAGAAGAAGAA
>NW_022196905.1:25151941-25169359 GCF_008632895.1 Mastomys coucha | reverse complement strand
GAAGAAGAAGAAGAAGAAGAAGAAGAAGAAGAAGAAGAAGAAGAAGAAGAAGAAGAAGAAGGGGGAAGGAGAGGAGGAAGAAGAGAGGAAGAAGGAGAGGGGGGAAGGAGAGGAAGGAAGGAAAGGAGGACAATAATGATGAAGATGTGGCGCCACCATATGGAAACCTACTATTGGATAAGCTAATTTTTAACCCACCCCCTGCCCCACTCCCTTGCTCTTGGTTGCACCCTATTGCTGAAGACACCACACGCCTTGGTTGCAAGACAGAGAAATTGAACTGGAACTGAACTAGAAGCCTCCTCCCTCCCTGCTGGATGGCTTCAGTAGTGCCAGATTGTGTTATGCAGGCCACCGGGGGAAGGTCATCCAGGGAGTCACCCATCTGTCACACTCTCTGCACTAGTGCAAAAGCGCCAGGTAACCAGTTGGTTTCAGTTCCATTGGAGACCTGCTCCACAGGTGGAGTTTGTACACAGCGCTGTGGACTTGGTCAAAAGCCCATGGCTGGGAAGGTATATGCCCTGGCAGTGAACGTGCTGCATTTGTTTTGCTAAGTGGGTACCTTGTCAAACTAACACCCAGATCCTTCCACCTGTACCCACAGAGGGGCAGCTCCCAGCCCTGAGCAGAGAAGCTTTTTATAGCAAACAGCAACTGATGCAGACTCATGGCTGCTCAGGGCATGGGCAATAAAGGACTGTTAAGGACTCAACCCTAACTGGGACATCTGCATTACCCACCTCCAAGGCTCAGGGGACATTCCAGAAGAGGGGGCAGAAAGAATGTAGGCGTTGGATGGTGAGGGCTGGAGAAATGGTTCAGGAGCTAAGAACACTTGCTGCTTGTACTGGCTGGGTTTGTGTGACAATTTGACACAAGCTAGTGTCCTCAGAGCGGAGCCTCAGCTGAGGAAATGCCTCCATGAGATCCCGCTGTAAGGCATTTTCTCAATCAGTGGGGGAGGGCCCAGCTCATTGTAGGTGCTGTCAACCTTGGGCTGCTGGTCCTGGGTTCTATAAGAAAGCAGGCTGAGGAAGCCAGGGGAAGCAAGCCAGTAAGCAGCTCCCTCCATGGCGTTTTCATCGGCTCTTGCCTCCAGGTTCCTGCCCTGCTGGAGTTCCTGTCCTGACTTCCCCCAATAATGATCTATGACCTGGAAGTGTAAGACGCTGGCTGAGTAAAACCTCCCCAACTTGCTTTTTGGTCACGATGCTTCATCGAAGCAATAGAAACCTTGACTAAGACACTGCTCTTCCTAAGGACCTTAGTTCAGTTCCTAAAACTCTGGTGAAGCGATTCCCAGTTACCTGTAACTCCAGCCCTGAGTGCATCTTCTGGACTCCATGAGCTCCTGCACTCAAATGCACATGACCATATACACACAAATTTTTAAAAATCTTTTTTAAAATGCTGGATGATAAAGATGAGGGCCAGAAAACTCTATCTTCTGGGCATGACAGGGCGCTGCAATCATTAACCCACTGCAGCTGAGATTGCCTACATTGTGTTATGCAAGACTGGGAACAAAGAAGAGGCTCACAGGGCCCTACCATCCCCGGGGAAATAGGGGTTGTTGGGGGGGAGGAGCAGGCACACCTTCAGTAGAGTTGCCCAAGCTCTGGTGAATAGCTCTTCACTCACACAGGTGACCTCCTTAATCACAAGGCGAAAAGCCACGAAAGCTGGAGGAGGAGGGGCGGGTGATATTAGACTGCATCATATACATGTATAAAAATTAATAATAAGAAAGAACAGGGGCTTGGGCTGGAGAGATGGCTCAGCAGTTAAGAGCAGTGACTGCTCTGCCAAAGGTCCTGAGTTCAATTCCCAGCAACCACATGGTGGCTCCATCTGTAATGGGCTCTGATGCCCTCTTCTGGTGTGTCTGAAGACAGTTACAATGTACTCATATAAATTAAATAAATCTTTAAACAAAAAAGACCAGGGGCTGCAGGGGTGGCTCGGGGGTTAGGAATACTCTCTGCTCTGCAGGAGGACACAGTTTGGTTTGAAATGGTTTCTTACACCTATCTGTAGATAACTCCAGTCCCAGGGGATTTAACAGCCTCTTCTGGCCTCCACAGCACCGCATACAGATGCTGGGCTAACACATGCAGGCAAAACCACCCAAACATAAAATTTTAAAAACCAATTAGGAAAATATTTAAATAACCAAGAGGAGGATGGGGGAGGAAAGGCTTAGGTATTCGGTGTGGCAAAGGCTTAGCACATACAAGGAGAAACTGCGGCAGGGCACTCCGTTCTCCACACCTGCTGTGATGCACAGGAGTTTGCAGTGTCATTGCACCAGGTAACAGACGCCCACACTCCCCGGCCATACTTTTTCAGGCCTTAGCTTCCTAGACAAGAAGCTGAGGTTGCTGTTGTTAGTTGCTTCTTTTGGGGCTTGTTTGTTTTTTGAAACAGAGTTTCATTGTGTAGCTCAGGCTGTCCTGGAATTTGCAGCAATCCTGAGTTTACAGGATTCTGGGCCACAACGCCAAGTAAGACTTGAGTTTCTTCCAGGAGTAGAGCACTCACGTCTCCAAGCAGACCCTGAAGAACCAACCCTCTAAGGAATGGCCGCATTTGAGCACGCTGCAAAGACCTGGGTTTCATACCGCTCTGAGAGAGGGAGAGAGAGAGAGAAAGAGAGAGAGAGAGAGAGAGAGAGAGAGAGAGAGAGAGAGAGAGAGAGAGAGAGAGAGAGAGAGAGAAGAAACCATTATTCTCTCCAATGGAAGGAGCCAATGTGGTTATCTATTATCTAATATTCTCTCTGTCTCTCTCTCTCTCTCTCTCTCTCTCTCTCTCTCTCTCTCTCTCTCTCTCTCTCTCTCTCTTTCTGGTCTCACTATGTAGTCCTGGCTGTCATCAAACTCAACTCAAGACCTGCCAGTCTCTGCCTTCCTGGTGCTGGGATTAAAGGCATGTACCACCACACCTGGCTTTTTTTTCTTTTTTTTGGGAGGGGGGGTTTCCGAGACAGGTTTCTCTGTGTAGCCATGACTGTCCTGGAACTCACTCTGTAGATCTGTAGACCAGGCTGGCCTTGAACTCAGAAATCCGCCTGCCTCTACCACCCAGGTGCTGGGATTAAAGGTGCGCGCCGCCACCGCCCAGTGGTTGTTGCTTTCTATTCATTTCTCCTCATTTTGTAACCTCTTTCCCCTTCCATATCAATATTGTGTTTTCTTTCTTCTTTATTTGTGTGCACATGCTCAGGAAGGCCAGAAGAAGGTGTTGGATTCACTGGAACTGGAATTTCAGGTGCTTTTGAGCTGGGGGGTGCGTGTTGGGAATGGTGTTTGGATCTTCTGCCAGAGCAGCCAGTACCCTTAGCCATCTCTGGGATTTTATGTAACTTTCTTGTATCTCTTTCTAGTACTTCTCTGCTGTGAGTGTCTGCATTTCACTCTGGCTCCATCTGGCTGTGTGTAGAAATGAAGTAGGAATCCAACTCCCTCCCCCTCATGGCTTCCCAGGCGCCTCTGCACCACATACTGA
This sequence comes from Mastomys coucha, assembly GCF_008632895.1. NCBI lineage: Eukaryota > Metazoa > Chordata > Mammalia > Rodentia > Muridae > Mastomys > Mastomys coucha. Next base: position 25,165,849 of record NW_022196905.1, on the reverse strand, counting down.
GTATCCACCGTTCCCCACACATGTGACATGCGACATGTGTTTCAGCCTCCATGAACTTCCCCATTCACTCCGATGTCTTTCCAGCACCAGGAAACTCCAGCACTTGTCTTCTGCATTTTTCAAAATGTGTCCTGACAGAGCATGCCTCAATCCCAGCATTCAGGAGGCGGGGTCAGGCAGCTAATTCCAGCCAGGGCTACACAGATAAACCCTGTCTTAAAAAAAAAAAAAAAAAAAAAAAAAAAAAAAAAAAAAAAAAAAAGCAACAACAATCAAGCAAAAGCCAAAAGCCCACATACATAACACACAAAAGCAAAAATAGCACCCTCTGTGCTTCTATGTCTCACATAAAGTTCAGAATTAGTTAATGTTTTGAGGGGAAAAAGTCTCTTTATTTGGATTTCATCAGCTATTTCTATCGTTTGGAGACTTGGCTCCCTTATAATGATCCCAGTTAACACCAAGGGGTTGAGTGGTAAGGGCCTCACCTAGTCTGTGCATGCCCCCCCCAGTGATCCCCAACACCACCCAAACACACACACACACACACACACACACACACACACACACACCACACACACCACACACACACACACACACACCACACACATACACACACACCACACACACACACACACCACACACACACACACACACACACACACACACACATGCTTGTTGTTTTGGTTTTTGTTTTTTAGACAAAGTCTCACTCTGTAGACTAGGCTGATGTGGAACTCACAGAGATCCACCTTCCTCTGCCTCCCGAGAGCTGGGTCTAAAGTGTCCACTATGTTTGGTTGCACACATAATTTTTTAAAATTAAAAATAATAAAAATGTTTTTAAAAAGAATCATTTAGGGCTGGAGAGATGGCTCAGCAGTTAAGAGCACTGACTACTCTTCAGAAGGTCCGGAGTTCAAATCCCAGCAACCACATGATGGCTCACAACCACCCGTAATGAGATCAGATGCCCTCTTCTGGTGCGTCTGAAGACAGCTGCAGTGTACTTAGTTATAATAATAATTAAATCTTAAAAAAAAAAAAAAAGAAAATGGTAGAGTGGGATATCCAACATCCTCCTCTTGATGACTTCACCGCACATGTAGGATCCAATACAAGCATGCATGTGAGTACATGCAGTACTCACACAACACATACACATAAGCAAATAAGTATAAACGTGCTTGGTAATGGCCAGATGTAATGACTTCTGTGCTGGCTATTCCAGGATTCAGATGGCAAAATGTTCCACAAGTTCAAGACTAGCCTGGTCTACATAGTGAGTCCCAGGCCAGCTGAGATATATAATGAGACTGTCTTAAAAGGTGAGAAAAAAGTGCTGCTTAGAGCCAGGCAGTGGTAGCACAGGCCTTTAATCCCAGCACTTGGGAGGCAGAGGCAGGTGGATTTCTGAATTCAAGGCCAGCCTGGTCTACAGAGTGAGTTCCAGGACAGCCAGGGCTACACAGAGAAACCCCGTCTCAAGAAACAAACAAACAAACAAACAAAAAGTGCTTCTTAGATATGCTGGCACATGCATTTAATTCCAGCTTCAGAAGGCTGAGACAAGAGGGTCATGAGTTTGAGGGCTAGATGACACTTGGGCTCAAATAAACCAACATAATAATACATAAATAAAATTAATTTATTTGTTTCTGGGGATTAAATAGGAACCTTGTGCCTTCTTTCCTGTATTCCTTCCCCTCCCCCTCCTTTCTCTCTCAGAGCCAGGCTAGGCCGGAACTGGAATTCCTCTTCCTTCTGCAGGGGTCAAGGCCTGAGTCACTGTCATGCCCAGCTTCCTTCTGAGTTTTTTGTTTTTTTGAAGATTTATTATTTTATGTATGTGAGTTCACTGTAGCTGTACAGGTGGTTGTGAGCCTTCATGTGGTTGTTGGGAATTGAATTTTAGGACCTCTGCTCACTCTGGTCAACCCTGCTTGCTCTGGCACAAAGATCTATTTATTGTTATTTGACTTCAGATGCACCAGGAGAGGGTGGTTGTGAGCCATCATGTGGCTGCTGGAATTTGAACTCAGGACCTTCGGAAGAGCAGTCAGTGCTCTTACCCACTGAACTATCTTGGCAGCCTGAGTTTTTCTTTCTTTCTAGCCCTGGGGACTCAGCAAGGCCTTTGCTAGGCAGGTGCTGTGGTCCTGGGTAGGCAGGTACTGTGGTCCATCCATCCATCATGTTTATCACTTTGGACATAGGGATCAGTTTCTGTGCTTGTTTTGTGTGTATGTCATGTATGTACATGTTCATGTGTGTGTGCATGTGTGCGGTGAGCGTGTACTTTACTTACTGAACCATCTTCCTGGTGGCCCTTGCTTTGTTCCTTTGGAGACACGGTCTTGCCATAGCCTAGACAGCCCTCAAACTGATGATGGGCTTGCCTAAGCCTGCTGTGTGGAGGTTACAGGCGCCACTGAACTCAGCTCACGAGTCCCTATAACCTGAGCAAGTCTCCTGCCACCACGTCATGGTGTCAGTGCTGAGGCTGGACTGGGTCCAGCCAGCAGGAGCCCTTGCCATCCTGCCAGTCCTTCTGACCCGGCATCCTTGTGCTAATTTATTTGTTTTGGCATTTCCCTTTTGTCCTGGCTGCCTAGGCTATTCTGAGTCCTGTTTGTCCTGTCCCAACCTTACAGCTGGCCGTTTCTCAAAGAGCCTGGTTCCTGTCATTGAACACAGAGTCCCAAACGGACACCTAGATCTGAACGTGCTTGTTACTATTCAGGGGTGTCACTGGCCCTCACAGCCGACAGAGTGAGAACACATGTGCCTGCTTACTGTGTACACACACAGTCATGTCTCCACATTTACATGTAAAATGGAATTCTTTTCTCTGTCCCCCCTTCCCCAACTCAATGTTTTCCTCTTTGTGTTATCCCATTGAGTCCCACAATGGCCCTGTGAGGTCCAGGCTATTATTTAATAACTCATTTTCTTATGCGTTTATTTTGAGACAGGGCCTTGCTCTGCGGTCCTTCATCTTCTGGGGTCCCTGCTGCCGCCATCAGCCTGGTTACCGTCCCTTTTATAGAGATGGAAACCAAGGCTCTGAGAGTGTAAGTAATTTGCATAGATGACATAGCTCTGGAAGGAAGGTTCTCACCTCCAAGGCCTCACTTCAGTGCCTGATGACCGTGAAATCCCATTTTCCCTTCAGGAAGCTGACTGGCCACCATGGACGTGCTCATAATGATGACAACCTTGTGCCAGGTGTCTGAGCAGTAGAGGACTCCTGTTTAGACCTCAGGGAGGTGACTAAGTTCTGGGACAACTGGTGTCACGATTACAGTTAAGACAGCCGTGTGGCCCCAGGGAGCCCAGTGCAACAAGCCCCTACAGCTGATGCAGCGCTGAGCCCCAGGGACGGACTGCCAAGGTAGCCAGGAAGAAACTATGTTGGTGCAGGTCAGCAGGGTAGATCTGAAATAGGTCATTTATGAAGATGGAGAATGACCTTCACATGGCTGCCTGAGAGGCAAGGGCAGCAGGAGCCTGCTCCCCAACCAGAAGCCCGTTCACCTGCCTCCCAGCCCACTCATCTAGAGCTTCATTTCTCAGGGCTCAGCTTAGGTGACATGACAGTGTGTCCTCAGACCCCTCTCTAGTCCCTAGGTTTCAGCCCACTAGGGCCTCCTCCCTGTCCTTTACTGTTCTGCTCCCTGAAACCTCTTTCTTCCTCCTCCTCCTGCTGGTCTGAAGCAGCCTCCGACTCCAGCTTCCTCTTTCTGCTTCTTTGTGTTTGTTTTTCTCAAAGGCCCAGGGCCAGGAGTAGTAGCCTGATGGACCCTAAGGCAGAATCACTGCATCTTGAAGTGCCCAGATGGGCAGGGGGCCCAGCTCAGGGCTGGACCGCACCAGCCTGGATAAATGGAAACTGCTGTTGGTAACTCTAGTGTTCAAGTTTCCAGGAAAGGGCAAGGATTTGTGGAACCCTGCAGGGGAGGGAGTGTCCCGGGGATGGCATCTTCCACAACATGCGAGAGCCAAGCATACTGCTGCACATATGTAATCCCAGCACTCGAAAGACTGGCACAGGAGGATTAAAACTTTGAGGTCAACCAGGCATACAAAATGAGACTGCTCAAAAGCAACACAGAAGCTGCGAAGCCTCACTGGGGCCCAGAGGTGCCTCACCGACAATGCGACAATGCTGCTTGAAACTCCTAAGAAAGCCCACCCATGGGCACTCAGCTAAGAAAGGAAGCCTCAGAGAACTCTGGAGCTGGGCCTAAGAGCGCTCAGCACACAGCCCAGCACACAGCCCCGGTGAGGGACCAGCCAGGCAGGTGTCTGCTTTGCTCCTGCTGTGTGATCAGTGGAAGGGGCTGAGTTTATCTACTCCCTTCTGTTTCTGGAAGAAAAAAAAAAAAAAAAAAAAAAAAAACAGCTCACAAACCCCAGACGCCTAGAAACCTGTAAACGGGAAAAGAAGTCATTCTAGGGGGAAGCTCAGCAAGAGGGGGAGGAAAAAAAAAGCCAGCTGTCGGATCCTCTGAATTTAAAGACCTAGAATATCCCTAATGGCTTAGGGCTGAGGCAGGTGAAGAGTGGCAGGGATGAAATCAGACCAGGCTCTAAGTCCACCTTGGGAAGAGGAAGAGAAGCCAGTGTTAAGGAATGCTCTCCCAGCTGCTGCCATCTGTTCCCCCTTCACCAGCTAGTTTCTCCTGCCCTTTCTTCCACTTAATTCCTGGTCAGGTAGCCATATTGTCAATGCCTTTAGAGGCCTGGATCTAAGTATTTCTAGAGCCTTCTCTCTCAAAGGAGGAGGAAACAGTTCTTTTTCCTTTTGATTCCATTTCAGCATTCTGGCCACCCCTTATTCGTTGAATAAGTGAAAGGCTCGTTCAATGCCGGGTGTCTGCATTTCACAGTACCTGGGTGGAGGGCGGAGGCCTGGGAACTCCTCCAGTGTGTGGAGACTGGGGGGCCAGATGGAGGCTGGGCAAACCCAGGCTTTCTGAATCATCAGAGGAGCTTCCGAACTTGTCCAGGGAGGAGGGCATGGTGCACTTCTGGGATAGACTCTGGGACAGACCCGTGGACCTGTCTTCTCATGTCCAACCTGTTGAGGCAGTGACTGGGTAGGGGCTGAGCTGAGGAGCAGACTTCTGTGCTGGGCTCAAATCCATCTGTCTCCACTCCCCGTCCCTCCTGGTTGGTCCTTTGAAACAGTGTTCTGGCTATTTGTTCTTGTAGGGGAAATGAAAAGTGGCCCGCAGGACTGGGCCAGAGTCCCACTGCCCGGCCTCAGTTTCCTCTTCTTCAAACCAATAGTAGATTGAGGCTGCGGTTCAAAGATGATGCAGGGGAGAGCCCAGAAAAGGATATGGTGCCTAGGATGTCACGAAACAGGAGGAAGACATGGGATACAAGCTCAAAGTCCAATGCGACGATTGGCCCAAGGTCATTCAGCCCAGGACTGGGTCTGATCCCAAGTGGCCTGATTCTAAGAGCCTGGGCTTGGTCAACAGCCAGGTTGCAGCCAGTGGTGTTGGAGGAGCAGGGAGGTGGCGTCCAGAGGCTTCAGTTTTGGAACCGTTGAGGGGATCAGGCTGCCACCTCGGGGACTAAGCTCTAACAAGGCGACCCGCCCCGCACTTACTGAGCTGCGACCCTCCCCGGGAGGGGCGGAGCGGGCAGTTACCTCATAGCCGCCTCCCCGAGGCCCTGCTCGCTGGCTCGCCCGCGCCGCCGACTCGGGCGGCGGCTCCCGGCGCTGGAGAGAGAAGAGGACGGAGCTGCGGGCGGGGGCGGGTCTGCACCGCGCCGGGTGCGCTCACCCTGCGGAGCTGCGGGTGCGTCCATCCGCTCGATCCTCCGGCCTGGCCTCTTGTGGCTCAGGTGCTGTAGGCGGCGCGATGCGGGTATCCCGGGCCGGGCAAGCAAGGCGCAGTACAGGCTCATGAAGCTCCTCGGTGCCAGGCGCGGGAGCGCGGGCCAGCCATGGGCGGCAGCCTGCGGGTGGCTGTTCTGGGTGCTCCGGGAGTGGGCAAGACCGCCATCATCCGCCAGTTCTTGTTTGGTGACTATCCTGAGCGCCACCGACCCACGGACGGTCCCCGCCTCTACCGGCCAGCGGTGCTGCTCGACGGTGCTGTCTACGACCTGAGTATCCGCGATGGTGACGTCGCTGGACCCGACTCCAGCCCCAGAAGTCTTGAGGTAGTGGTTCGAGGGGGCCAGGGGTGTGTGTTCACTTGGTGCCCACGTGTGTGTCCATGTTGTACTGACCCAGGGCGCCGGAGCCGGCTCTGGAAGTGAAGAGTGTGTGTCTGGGTATTTTGCACGCGAGCGTCCTGTGCTAGCCTGGAAGTGCCCTGTGGCTGTTTCTTGTCTTCCTTGCCTGCCTAGGCTGGTGTCTGGGTCAGTGTGTGTGTGGCACAGCACTGCCTGAACTGCGCCGCGCCGCGCCGCTGTGACAGACTGGACCAGACACAGGAGTATCCTTTTTAGAAGGGACCACTGCAACCTCAGGCTCCCAGTCTTCGGTGCTGCATGCACCAAAGGCTTCCCACAGGGAATTTGGCATTTGAGCAGCACCTGGGAGGCTAAGTGAAGTTTTAGTAAAAGAAGCTGTAAGAATATTGCAAGGGGGAAAGAGCAGCAGGAGCTTAGGCCAGAGGTTTCACCTGTCCAGCTGCATCGGGACAGTCAGTTACCATCCGTCAGCAGGTGGATGGCAGATCCTGGATCTGAGGCAGTAGGAGCATAGAAGGTTGATCTACTACACACACACACACTCTATATATAAATGTGTGTGTGTGTATATATATATAAATGTATATATATGTATGTATATATATATATATATATATACACACACACGTACATACATATATACACACACATACACACACATACAGTAGGTTGCCCAGGAAGTAGGAGGGTCAACATCCAGGCATGGCTGGGAAATCTGGCCCGTGGGAGGGTGCGTCGGGAGTGTTGTTGGGAGGTGATGGGGAATGAGGATGAATTGGAGTAGGAGGATCTGCTGTTAAACCCAGCCTCTATCCCCAGGAGTGGCCGGACCCTAAAGACTGGAGCTTGCAGGACACAGACGCCTTTGTGCTGGTCTACGACATCTGCAGCCCCGACAGTTTTGATTATGTGAAAGCCCTGAGGCAGCGCATAGCGGAAAACAGGTGAGGGCTTGTCTGGAGGTGGAGGTCTTGCTAGGGGAGCGGGTAGTTACAGTCTGGGTGTGCCCACTTAAGGGTCTCTTGCTGTTTGAGGCATTGTAGCACACCGGGGGGGGTGTCTCTGCCATAGGAGGGGACCCACCTTCATTTGTACACATGGGGTGGGTTCCTCTGGCCATGGAGTCTCCACCACTGCGTCTCTCACCTCCATCGGGCCAACAGGCCGGCGGGAGCGCCGGAGGCACCCATCCTGGTGGTTGGCAACAAGCGGGACCGTCAGCGGCTGCGCTTCGGACCTCGCCGTGCACTGGCCACTCTAGTTCGCAGGGGCTGGCGCTGTGGCTACCTCGAGTGCTCAGCCAAATACAATTGGCACGTGCTGCGTCTCTTCCGAGAGCTTCTGCGTTGTGCTTTGGTGCGCACACGTCCTGCACATCCGGCCTTGCGCCTGCAGGGGGCGCTGCACCCAGCGCGCTGCAGCCTCATGTGATCAGATCGGACAGGGAAATCTCATGAAAGCAGGCTCCCACCCAGACTCCTGGCCACCGGACTTTTCTTTGACCTTGACTGGACCCAGCTAACTCCCAAGCATTGGACAAGATCAGTTTTATCTGAGACCTTCTTGGGTCATAATCACAGATGGAAAGAACCTGACTCTGAATGTGATCAGAAGCATTTGTACAGCTTCTAGCACTCATACTGAACTACATAGATCCACCTGCCTCTACCTCTCCACTGCTGGACTGGCTACTGGAGACATTTCTAAAGTCATGCCTTACCAGGTAATAAAAACAAAAGCAAAAAACTTAAACGCACAATTTAAGGGTTTCTTGTTCTGGAATAGGCAGGTCCAGAGCATTGAGGTCTGGCCTCTAGGCAGTTAACTCTAGAATCCCAACATATAACGAAGGCTCGGTCCCCAAAAAACAGGAGCTGGAGCAATACTTTACTGTCAGAGGTTCTGCTTACTGGACCACAGGTCCTCTGGACACCGGGCTGGCCCGGTCTCCTCTAAGGCATTCAATAAGATTAGTAATTAAATAGCAATGCTCATCCCCCAAACCGGAATGTACAACAGGTGTCCCATTGTGCCATGTGGTCCCGTGGGGTCTGGTCCCATGAGGTCTGGTGCTCAAGAGATGGAAGGGGAGGTCCCTGATGCAAAGGGTAGGTTAAGGCCACAAAGAAAATGGAATGGGGTGTGAGTGCAGCTGAGCCGGTCCATCACATTGAAGAATCTGGCTCGGTCCTTGGGGTGACCGAACGCAGGGCATGCCAAGCCCCGAGATCTGTGGGTCCCGATGGGCGGCGGGGTCCCCGAGGTGTGGGTATGCGTGAGGGTTTACGGTCTGGTTGTGTGTCCATCCGCCCCCTCGCCCAGGTCAGTGAGGGTTCTGGGCCAGCCAAAGAGCTCCTGGTTGCATCCAGCGCTCCTCCTACAGCAAGGCAGGGGCTGCCCTCATCGGAAGAGCTGGACAGAGCTTGGCTGCGGGGCCCAGGCAGCCCATTGGCTGTGCGGCCTGATTCCCCGGGTTGCCCACATTTGCCACCCAGGACACTGAGCGATGAAGACGAGGAGCTGGATGAACAGTAAGCAGAGTCCGGAGCTGGAGGGTCAGGGGCTGATCCCATGGGAGTATGGCTGGCAGCAGCCTCCAAGGCGCGGGCATTGGCTAAGAATTCCTCTTCCAGGCGCCTGAACAGCTGCTGCTCCTGCTGTGGGTCAAGCTGCAGGGGTGTGCGGAAGACGCTGGCGGGTGTGGCAGCCAGCTCTGGGCCTGGGCTGGGGCCCCTGGAAGGCCGGGGTGCTGCAGGGCTGCGGGCACGCGGAGTCTGTGGGGTACTCCTTCCAGAACCCCCCGAGCCCCCACCACCCCTGCCCCGGGCCACCCACGAGTGCTGGCCATCTCGGTCCCTGCGCACCACCAGTACCGCCTGTTCCTCGCGGCTCTGGCTGCGGGTGCGCCGCGCCGGGCTGGAGGCTGACAGCTGAGCGCCTCGGCCTCCTGGGGTCATGCGGGGCCGTCCCCGGTCCAGCCGGTCTCGAGACTGGCTGCGAGGGGCGGACGGCCGTCTCGGGGAGGCCGGAAGACCGGAGGCCGGCCGGTGGCTGGGCCGCTCCCTCCGGGAGCCAGTGGCTGAGTCGTCGCTGCGGGCACCCATGGGGCCGCTCTGAGCAGAGGAGGCTGAGGAGTCACTGTCCCCGGAGTAGCGGCGGGAGCGGGGGAGAGGGGGCAGCTGATCTCGGGGCCTGAGGTGGGGTGCGAGAGAGATGTGTATCACTGGCGGCGCGGGTGGAGCGAGCTGGCGAGGCTTGGGCTCAGCCAGGGGACTTCCAGGCACAAGTGAGCGTCCGGGCTGAGGCCGCGACTTCCCGCCCTGGGCTTCCGAAGCCTGGGTTGGACCAGCCACCGCCCGGGAGCCCGCCCCAGCTGTGTTGTTGGTTTGTCTGGGTTGCCATGGAGATGGAAAGCCAGTCCCGCCCCCACGCACGGGAACTTTTCCCAGGGTGTGAGTCATGGCGCCCAGGCGGACGCCCCACCCCCACCAGCCCCAGTAGCTCCAGAGGTGGATCCTCCGATGTCTCACCTGAGTGGGGTCTCAGGCCCCTCCTTTGTGCTTCGCAGGCTGATGGGGGTTACTTCCGGCCGGGAGCTTCTGCGCTCACTCCCAGGGACTGGGCTACCGGGGCGGGGGCTAGGAGTGGGTGATCCCCTCTGCGGGGAGAAAGTCCCGGCTCTCTGCTGGGGCAGACGGTGAGCTGTGGGAATGGATACAGCAAGTGAGGGGCTGACCCTTAGAAACCGGACCCTCTCTGCCGGTGGCCTTCTCTCCCATCAGGCACTTACTAGTAGAAGAGCAGCGGCAAGGGTCATGCTTGTCTAGGTAGTGCTCCAGTGTGTCCCAGCCGCCACCCACTCGCACCATCACGTGACTCCTCAGCACCTGCAGGCCGGAGGTCAGGTCACTGTGGGCTACTAGTCCATCCCTGAGGGGCTGGATTGGGTTTTTCCTCCCCCCACTTACCCTCACAAAGATGAGCAAGCTGGAGTCTCCTACTCGGTACTTCCCCTCGGAGACCTTGATCATGGGGAACTGGTCTGGGCAGGTGCACCTGCCCAGGATCTCCCTTACCTGAAGGCAGAGAAGAGAAGGCTGAAGGTCAAGGATCAAGTCCCTCCTGGGGTTTGACAAGCAGTTGCAGACCAGGAGGAAGTGCCTATTCTGTGATCTCTGGCCTGATCACAGTGGAGGCTCCGCGAACTCTTGAGAGCCAATCCGAATGAGAGGAGAAGCCAAGGGCTGTCTCCAGGAAGAAACACTCTGAAAGGCCCACTAGAGCTCTGGAGCCATCCGTAACATCTTCACGCTGGTGAGGTCCACAGCGTGACAGGAAGGTCCGGGATGAGTGCAGGGGGCCATACTCCCAGCTGTGCATCCCAGTCGGAGGGTACCATGTAGGACACATACACACACACCAACAGGCACAACGTCCCCCGCCCCCAGCACACTACTGCATACATGTCAATGGAGGCAGGAGATGCCAGGTCAGCTGTGTGGGAAGCCTACTGTCTTCCCTGCCCACGGCAGTCCCATGCCAGAGGGATGAGCAGGGGGGGGGGGCCTTGGGTAATCCAGACCCAGGCTGGGGGTGGGTGGAGACCGGGACACTCTTCCTCCCACAGCCATCAGGCGCCTGACTCTTGGGCAGGCACATCATAGTCCTAAGCTCCTGATAAAAAAGAAACTCTTGGCCCAGTTGCGGGGGTGGCAGGGACACGTAGGTCTCGGGAAAGGCCGAGGGAGCTGGAGGCCTGTACCACCTATGCTCGCTCCCAAGAGCACTTCCTGTTCCCAGGAGCAAAGGTAGTGGGGCTATGTTCTCTCCAACAGGGCACCAGGGCTGATGTCTTCCCAGGTACTCCTTCCTGGCCCAGAGCTTCCTACATGTAGCCTCAACCCGGGGTAGCAGCCACTCAGGCCCAGGTCTGAGGTTGCCAATGCATCTGCCTAGCACCTGTGTGCCAATAGGTTCCCCAAGTCACAGTCCCCCAAATGAAGGAATGCACTGAACTTTGTTGCCGCTCATTTAGTACTAAAAGCTGAGCGGTGTAGCCTCACTCAGTACCTCTGTCTCTGGGCTTTTTCATTTCTTTGTGGCCAGGTATACACATGTACTACCTACCCCTTTAGTGGGGCAGGCTGCGGAGAGTGGGTCCCAGGACGGTTAGGGTTAGGGTTAGGGTTAGGGTAGGCATTAGCTTTGCCATCTGGTCCCCTGATGTGTGTCTGGGGCAGTGGGCAGGGGTCACCCAGTGTGTACGTCGAAGACTCACCAGCTCATCAAGGTTTCGAAGGTCATTGGGCGTCATGCGAGGTGTGCGGGTGGGTGCCCCTGGTACAGCGGCAACTTCAGTGACATCCTCTTCAGCAGCAGGGGCGCTGGAGACCTGAGGGGTAGCTCGAAGCTCCCTCTCGATCTCCTGCTCAAACTGGACCAGCCTCGGAGCGAGCAGGCCGAGGCGCGCCCCGCGCCGGGCGACCTCCAGCAGGCAGAGCACCACGCTCTTCTCGTTCTTGCGCAGCACCAGGTCCTCTGTCTCAAACATGAGCACTTCAGGCACGCCCAGCTCAGCCCGGCACCAGCCGATGAAAGAGGCCACGTTGTCTCGGGCCATGAAGGAGCCAGGCGCCACACTGTGTGCCTGGAAGGCCACACCTCGAGTCGGACGGTCAGCAGCCAGAGCCCGGGCGGCCTCGGTGACAGCGTTGGCATGCTGGCACAGGGTTGTGCCCGTGGCCAGCCCCGTGAGGAAGCCATCCCCGCTGCCGGGGAGACCTAGGTTGTACAAAGCATTGAGCCAATCGGCCAGGTCTTCCTTCATGGCTTCCACATAGGCCTCACTGGATCGGAAGGGTCGCACACTCTTGGCGGCGGAGCCTGCGATGCCCGCCACTGGGTCCGCCATGCCCAGGGCCAGTGGAGTCACTGTGGGGACACAGGTCAGGATTGCTGTGACGACTCGCAAGGGCTCGGGACAGCCCACTTCTACCATCCCGCCACTCAGGGGAAACGCTAAGCGTAGGACCTCATTGTTCTCACAGTGCCACGACCTGCTTTAAAGGACGCAGCAACATTTATACCCACGTAGTGTTTGTGTTTGCCGTCTGGCTGGTCGGGAGAGGGTGGCTGGGGACAGGCTGGCACCCACGAGGAAGAAATGCCATTTAAAAACATGAAGACATGTGGGCAGGGAGGGACTGGAGAGGAGCCTCGCCCAGAACCACAGAGGGACTGTTTCCACTGCTCAGCCCATATAACCTGCACGGAGTCCCCGCCTTTCCCTTCTCCCCTCCGCTAAGGGCCGCGCCAGCGGCTGGCTGAGCGGCGACCATCTCTCCATTCTACAGATGAGGAAACTGAGGCGCAGTAAGGGCAGGCACTCGCTGAAGGTCGCAGAGCAGTGGGTGGAGGAATCGGGTCGCCCAGCCAGGCAGGATCCCCTGCTGCAGAAAGCCTCCAGAGCTAGTGCCTGAAAGGCCGGCACTCCGAACGGCCCCAGTGAGCCTCCGCAGTGCTCGAGGCCTGGTCCAGAGAGGGTGCGCGCCCAGTCAAGGTCACACAGCCCTGGGAAGCAGAGACCTTGCACCGCCCGGCCCACCTCCGGGCACTCTGCCTAGGGGCCCTGGGGGTCCCCGCGCTCACCTGGCTCACCCCGCCGCCCCGGGGAGCATCGCCCCGGCGGGGCCGGAGCCGGGCCGCGCCGCCGCACACAGGCGCCGCCCGAGATCGCAGCTTCCAGGCGTCCGCTCCGCCCCGCCCCCCTGGAATTTGGATCCGGCCAGGAAGGGGCGGGGCTGCGCTCTTAAAGGGGCCGTGTCTTTCTCTGGCCGCAGGCCCCAAGGCGTCAGCCCCTCACCCTCCTGCCGCGACCTGTGACTCCGCGTCTGGGTCTTCCTAGGAGGGCTTCAGACCCTTTCAGCTGTCCTTCCTCCGTGCCAGTGGCCTTCCCGGAAGCGATAGGGGCCGGGGACTGCAGAGTCACCTCCGTCCCGGGTGGACATCTGCGAGCCAGATAACTGGGTGCTCTTCCTGCAGGACGGCCCAGGGATAGTAGCTTGATGTACAAGGACGCTGAGGCTCGGGGATCGGAAGGTGGCTGCGGGTTAGGTTAAAAGAGGGGGTGTGGCAGGGGCAACTACACGCCTTAGGAGGAGCGCGGAAGATCTAGGGAATCCTGCCCTCTACTGTCGCCTGTCGCCCGCGCGAGAGAGAGGAATGACATGCTGAAGAGAGACTGGAGTCTGTGTGTGTGTGTGTGTGTGTAAAGACTTATTTTTTTTGTTTTGTTTTGTTTTGTTTTTTCGAGACAGGGTTTCTCCATGTAGCCCTGGCTGTCCTGGAACTCACTCTGTAGACCAGGCTGGCCTCGAGCTCAGAAATCCACCTGCCTCTGCCTCCCAAGTGCTGGGATTAAAGGCGTGCGCAACCACTGCCTGTTAATTTTAACTCAGATCAAGAAAGGAGGCGACGGAGGAAGCTGAGAGACATCTAGAGGGAAAGTTTTTCACACTGAGGAAGCCTATCTCAAAAAAGGAAAGGAAGAAAGGAAGGATTGGAGGAAGGAAGGCAGGAAGGAAAGAGGAAAACAAAGATCTAAAATCCCACAGTCTTTACGTATTAAAAGTTCAATCTATTTAAAATGTCTAATATCTTTTAAAATTCAAAGTCTCTTAACTGTGGGCT
>NW_022196905.1:25147283-25150998 GCF_008632895.1 Mastomys coucha | reverse complement strand
GATGCAGAGGCCATGGAGAGATGTTCCTTACTGGCTTGCTTAGCCTGCTCTCTTATAGAACCCAAGACCTCCAGCCCAGGGAATGGCACCACCCACAAGGGGCAATTTAGAAAATGCCCCACAGCTGGATCTCATGGAGGCACTTCCCCAACTGAAACTCCCTTCTCTGTGATAACTCCAGCTTGTGTCAAGTTGACACACAAAACCAACCAGTACACCTCCACATTGCTGTTTATCACAAAGGAAGTCAGAACTGGAACTCTAGCAGGTCAGAAAGCAGGAGCTGATGCAGAGGCCATGGAGTGATGTTCCTTACTGGCTTGCAAGGTTTGCAAGGCTGGAGTGGTAGAAACATTAGGGCCCTATGGACCATGCTTTTCAAGGGTCATGGAAGCTATAGAGAGGTTTATTATTAAATTATTATTGTTGAAGTTTGTTGTGGTTTTGAGGCAGGATCTCACTATGTAGCCTTGGCTGGCCTGGAACTCCCTATGTAGACCAGGCTGGCCTCAAAAATCATAGAGATTTGCCTCTCTGCCTCCGGAGTGCTGGGATTAAAGGAATGTTCCACCATGCCTTTACTTTTACAGAGTCCTGCTATGCAGCCTGAGCTGGCTTTGAACTCATCATGTGCTCTCTCTGCTTGGATCGCAGGACTCTCTAAGGAGGAATTTAGAGCAAGAGAGGCTGACTTAGCAGTCATAAGGGCCCCTGTAACTGCTGTTGTGAGCAGGGACAGGAGCAGAGAGCCTCTGAGGAAGTCAAGTGGTTTAGGTTGGAATGGTGAGAGGGGAATGCTGGATTTTGACTGCCTGTTGAGAACTGATGATACATGTTAGTGAGGTGAGTATGTGAGTATAGATGAGAGAGAAATCCCAAGTTTGGGGGTGAGCATTGTGAGCATGGGGTTGCTAATAATACCCAGCAGGGAGGTCCTGGAGAGTTGGCTATGGAGACTGAATGCTAAGTGAAGGAATTGAGAAATGATCTGTCCTGAAACAAACTAATGAACCATTCATTGTACCCAGCAATCATCTTCAAAATAATCTGATACTTTTTATTACATATATCTAGTGAGTGTGTGTGTGTGTATGCCAAGGTATGTAGGCAAGGCAGACTTTTGGGAGTTTGATCTGCCTTTCACCATGTGGGACCCTGGGCATTGTAGCTTAGTGAGTGGCAAGTTCCCTTATCCCATGCATGAGCCCTTTTGCCAGCCTCATATGATAGTTTTGTAGATCTAGGAAGCTGAGGACCGGAAAGGTTAAGGTACCATTGCCACCAGCAGCTCTGCAGGAATCTGACCCCTACCTATAGCCACCTCACTGTGCTTCAGAGTTCTGGACATAGGAGAGACAGGGATGAATCTAAGCTCTGTTGGTCACTAGTGTTGTCTGACAAACTTCTCCTGGGAGAGCTGTCACACACAAGTCTGTTCATTCCTGATAGGGAACCCACAACAGAATGAAGTACTGATACCACAAAAGTCCAAGTTTTCTTGAGGATACTTACAAGAGCTGACACTCAAACATCACCAAAGGCCCACCCAGGCATGAGTGACAGCTCCCAAAGTTGGAAACCTGATCATAGCATGCAGGCAGGTACCTCAGTTGGTCTAAACCTCTTCCAGGCAGCTGCTCTGGTGTCAGGAGTCTCTTTTCAAAACTTGGCTTGTCTGAGAGTTTTCTTTGCAGCTTGGCTCTACTTATCCTGGCAAGTTGAGGGCCTAGTGAATCTGGTGTGTTTCAGGGACGTTCTGAAGCCATTTTGGGTTGTCTACTTTCCTTTTTAAAGAGCTTCCAGGAAGGATGGGATGGAATGTTTCAATCTTGAAACTCTTACACAAAAACTACATGCTTAACCTCCCTAAGCCTCAGTGACTTCATCTGTAAAATGGGACTGTAGTTATAATTGTCAGAATAGTACTGTTCAACTCAGTGTGGCCTGGTGATGGAGACATGTCTACTACTCTTCCTTAAGGAAGAGCAACAAAGTCATCTAGTCCCTTGATCTGGGGCCTGGATCATCTTGTCCCATACTGTAGCCTCTAACATTGGCATTTCCTGACATGGCAACAGTGACAAAGACCTCACTAATGTGACTAGAATCCTGGAGGACCATGACCAAGGTAGCCTGGGGTCACCATGTAGCCTTGGGTTACTTGCAGACTCTCTTGAGTGCTGGGAATCAAGCGTGCACCACTACACTTGAGTAAATTCGAAGTTTTTTTTGTTTTGTTTTTTCTCGAGACAGGGTTTCTCTGTGTATCCTTAGCTGTCCTGGAACTCAACTCTGTAGACCAGGCAGGCCTCAAACTCAGAAATCTGCCTGCCTCTGCCTCCCAAGTGCTGGGATTAAAGGCGTGCACCACCACCGCTCTCCAAGCAAGTGTTTGGAGTTAACATGTAAGGACATTTGACATATTGTCTGGTAGAAGCCTGGTGGCAATGACTTTAGGCCCCACAACTATGTGAGCTTGATTGCAGTGATAAAGGAAGAGCAGGGTCTGTGGTGAGACAATAGTTGAGATCAAGTATTGAGAGGGTTCACCCAAGCATGCTGGGGACCAATGAAGTTCTTGTGTCCTGTGTCCTAAAGGTGCTCTGGCCTCTGAAAAAATGGCAAGGATGGGAAAAAGGAGTAGAGTTCATTTGTGGGTGGTCAGTCTTGTAAATGTCTAGAAATGGACAGATAAAACTAAGATGGAGGCTGGTATGGGGTATTAATGGTTACTTGCTCGCTGAGACGGGACCAAGCCTTACTTTCTGGCAGACTGAAGCAGAGGCAGCTCTTGGAAGAAGGATGCCAACTGAGTTAAAAGTACAGGGTGGGGCCAGGGTGGTGGTACTTACCTTTAATCACACTCTGTGAGGAAAACCTGGTTTACAGAGCAAGTTCCACCACAACAGAGACAACAAAGAAAAGCCCTCTTAAAAAAACAAAAATAAGCTGGGCAGTGGTGGCGCACGCCTTTAATTCCTGCGCTTGGGAGGCAGAGGCAGGCGGATTTCTGAGTTCCAGGCCAACCTGGTCTACAGAGTGAGTTCCAGGACAGCCAGAGCTACACAGAGAAACCCTGTCTCGAAAACAAACAAAAACAAAACACAGGATGGGAGATGAGCTGGGTGGGAAGCCCTGTTTTAAAGTCAGGAAGACAGCAGCAAAGGAGTAAGAATAACCACTTGGCACTGCTGAGGACACGGAAAGGTCTGCTGTCCCAGCAAAGGCACAGGATGATCCTGTGGATTCAGGTAAGTGGGAGCTGGAATGTTGAAAGCTGCCTCAGAGCCTTCTGGAAGTTAAGGGAGCAAATGACCCAGTAAAGTCAAGAGCTGGGGATGAAGAGTACAGGTGGAAACACATGGCCAGTGGGCAACTTCGAGGGCATCACAAGTCCCTGCTCCCATCCAGTGAGGGCTGGAAAGAACTAGACATGAGATTGCAGAACAGAGGAGAAGGATGACAGTTTATAAACATTTGGAATTTTATTTAAAAAAAAAAATCACAACCATGAACATTGTTACAATTAGAGGCCCTCTTGGTTCTCCACAATGATACTGAGCATGCTCACAAGGGGTTCCCATAGTTAAGTCTTAAAACAACCATCTTAAAAAGGAAAAAAACCAAAAAACAAAACAACAACAAAAAAAACTCAGCACACTACTATTTAACTTGTTTTAATGTTTCTTCACAAATGGTGAAAATACTAAAGTAC
>NW_022196905.1:25120114-25146845 GCF_008632895.1 Mastomys coucha | reverse complement strand
GAGGAAGCCCTCGGGCTTAGGGGCCTTACACTGGTTGCATTCTGTTCTCCAAGCGAAGTTCTGGTTTCCACAGCCCCTGTATAAAGTTGTACCACAACAGAAATCACCAAGAGAACTGAGAAAGGTGGAGAGATTCACACCACACTCTACACAATTATGGGTTTCACACACAAAGCATAGGGATCTGCAGACAATCTCAGGCAGTAATGAGCCTCCAGAAGCAATCAGAGTGCTGAGTCCCGCCTCACCTCCCCAGTCCTGTCCCAGAGTGAGAATAGGGTGGTCATCACTAGCATGCTATCAATCTGCTGGGAGAAGTACATACGGATTGGGACACTGCCAGTCTCCAGCTCGGTGCTGGACATTTCCTCCTCCAGAAGGGTTCCCTCTGGAGCCTCGGGGCCCTCTTGGAGGGAAGCCTCCTCTGTCTCCTCCACGACCTCCCATGCGACCCATGGGTCCTCCAGGACCTCCTGGGCCACCAGGACCTGCAACAAAGAGTTTCTCTATAGCAACTTTGTTATGGTAACTCTCCCATAAGCTCACAGTGCTGTCCACCCATACGATTCTTTCCATGTCATTTCATGTAGCATTTTCATATAATGATGTTGACATCCAGGCAGAAGTTCCCTGAAACTTCCACTCCTTCTAACCAGTTAACCCATATTATTAACGCAATGCTGGCTTTCAATGGTCTAGTATCCATTTTCTATACCCCGTTCTTTGTTTACTATTCAACTAAGTTTCTCAAGGGCAAATATTACTGAAAAAAAACAAAATTAACCCAGCCCAACCCTGTTTTAACATATCACCAAAGTAGTTAGAACAAAGCGCCTAATACCTCCACGAAGTGGTGGGGGCATCCCTCTGCCCTCACGAGGTGGCATGCCACCCCGCATGCTGTTCATTGGAGGCTTCTTTCGGGCAAGAGAAACTTTAAGTTTGCTTCCTTGAAAATCTTTCCCTGGAAAAACATTACAGAACATTAGTGAGCCTCACACCCCAACTCTTCCCTTTCCAAGCTGCCACTTTTCAACAGATTCCACCCTACTGAACCTGACACATCTTGAAGCATGAAACTTGCCCTCTCACAACCTATAGGCTCTTTCATGGTATGACTGGAAATGTATCACAGTTGGTAGGGCTTGTGTAAAATGGCCAAAGGCTTGGTTCAATCCCAGCACTACATAAAACTGGACACGACAGCCAATTAGGCTAGGGCTATAATCTCAACATTTGGGAAGCAGAGGTAGATTGGAGCACGAGGAAGCTCAAAGAAGGTTACTACTAGCTACACATAGAGTTTGAGGTCAGCCTGGACTACATGTGATTCTGTCTCAAAACAAGCAGAAAGAAAATGAAATAAACAAAACAACACCCCAAAACTTCACTGCTGAGGTCAGAACAAAAGATGTTAAATTACATTCCTATAATTCTAGAATTCTGCAGGACTGTCAGGTTCAAAATCAGCCTGCCCACATAATGAAACCTGTACTTAAAAAACATCAAAAGCCTAGGGATAAAACTCAGTGGCAGAGTACTTGCATAGCACACAACTCTCATGGTGCCATCCCTGACATGTCTCTTTGGAAGGTTTTTTGGCCCTGACTACGATATGCTAAGAGAAGTACCTGTAGCTGAGGCATGGGGGCTATGTACTCAAACATCAAAGAACTATCCTGCTGGTGGTGGTGGTGCACGTATTTAATCCCAGCACTTGGGAGGCAGAGGCAGGCAGATTTCTGAGTTCGAGGCCAGCCTGGTCTACAGAGTGAGTTCCAGGACAGCCAGCGCTACACAGAGAAACTCTGTGTCAAAAAAACAAAAAGCAAACAAACAAAAACGATCCTGATCAAGGGCCAGTGTTATGTGTGCTTTAACAACAGAAGGGCACACAGTGAGTAACTTCCTCCTGAAGTGGATCTTACTGTTTCAGCTCTCAAATTCCCCCCCCCCTTCTAAATTCCCTCAGGAAAAAGGAAAAGTACATGCCTCCTGTTTCTAGACTCTAAAGAAATAGTTTTAGCACGATACTTTCTTTTTAGGAAGGTGACACATGAAATTGTTCTAAGTTCTTAAATGTGCCCGAGTGAGCAGAATTTAGAGTGACAAATAGCACATCCTACCATCAAACCATTCGACGGCAGCCTTGGCGGTTGGTGGATCTTCATAGGACACTGTGGCATCACCTTTAGGTTTTCCTGTCTCCTTATCCAGGTAGATGTGGATCATGGGTTGTCCAGTTCTCTTGTTCATCTATACAAAAGCAACAATTAAGATGTGACTGTAACATGAGTTTAAAGTTTACAGTAGTTCCCAAGTACCCCAAATTGTCAAAAGATGGTCAATCATACAGATTATGGTGGTCCACACCTTTAATCCCAATGCTCAAAGGACAGATCTATCCCTAGGCCAACCAAGGTCAACATAGTGAACCCCCCCCCCCATGGCAGTCTCATGCCAGATAGTTTATTAAAGGTCAAGTCTTCCCCAGGAGATCAGAATCGTGACTGACTTAGTTCATCAGCTTCCACAACAAATAGGTATTTAGGTAAACTTCATACCTTAGGTGTGTTCATTAAAGAGCCAAAAGCAAGCAGTGTAGGCCCTATTCTTGGTCTTGATACTTATGCAGTAGGCCCACATTATGTACTCAAAGAGTCACCAAAGTCAGGCCAGGAGACATAACTATTCTAAAGGAAGTCACTGGGATACACTTTATTGGAAGAGCCCCTATATAGCATGAATAGGGTCAGAGTTTGATCCCCAGCTCTTTAAAAACAGAATAGAAAAACAAAACACAAAAAAAACACATAAAAAAACCCAGAAGCCCCTTCCTTTCTTCAGCTGTGAATACACTAAACAAACTCTTGATTCCCTCCAAGAGTTGAAAAGATGGCTTGTTTGTGGTTACCTTGAATTTAGAAACCACACTGTCCAACAAGCATGCCCACGAACAATGTCCAATCTACCCAGGCTTATGCATATATCTAGTAATAGTTGAGTGTTCTTTATAGGGCTCAAAACTAAGTATTTTTATTTTTTAAAAAATTTATTTATTTATTATATGTAAGTACACTGTAGTTGTCTTCAGACACTCCAGAGAGGGTGTCAGATCTCATTACAGGTGGTTGTGAGCCACCATGTGGTTGCTGGGATTTGAACTCAGACTTCTGGAAAAGCAGTCAGTGCTCTTACCCACTGAGCCACCTCTCCAGCCCCCTAGAAAGTATTTTTAAGAAGTGACACAACACTCATATCCATAAAACAATACTGTTGTAAGGCTTGGGGGCAGGCACTTTTATCTTATTAAGCAATCTTTGACAGCTAGCATTAAGACTTAAAACAAAGAATTATGTGACTGTGTATGAGCCTTCAGAGACCAAGATGTCCGATTCCCTGGAACTTGAGTTACCACTGTGGTGACTACCATGAAGATACTGGAAAATGAACCCGGATCACCCAAAAGAGCAAGTGCTCTTCACTACTGAGCCATCTCTCCAACACTACTATATTGAAGAAAGCTGGGCATAGTTATAGTTGCTCATGCCTGCAATGCCAGCACTCGGAAGAGTGAGGTAGAAGATCATCATTGGATCCAGGACTGACTGGGCCACAGGGAGCGAACTACCCCCATCTCAAAAACCCTAAAATTTCCCAGCACTTGGGAGGCAGAGGCAGGTGGATTTCTGAGTTCGAGGCCAGCCTGGTCTACAGACTGAGTTCCAGGATAGCCAAGGCTACACAGAGAAACCCCGTCTCAAAAAAACCAAAACAACCCCCCCAAACCCCTAAAATTATGCATGTATCAATTATAATTAAAAAAATTATGACAGGAAAGAATATAGCAAATTAGTTATATGAATAAGGACATGTCTTTTAAAAATATTTATTTTATGTATGTGGATGTTTTATCTGCAAGTACATCTATTTGTACAAAAGAGGGTCATCTGTTCCCGTGAGACTACAATTAAAGACAGTTGGGGAGCCACTATGGGGTGCTGGAACTTGAACTAAGGACTTATGAAAGAGCAGTTAGTGCTCTCAGTGGCCGAGCCACTATTTACCCTCAAGGAAATATCTTTTTTAGAAATATCTACAACAAACAAACAAGACTTCATGTATGCGTGTCCTGAAAATTTTAAGAGCACTGACTGCTCTTCCAAAGGTCCTGAGTTCAAATCCCAGCAACAACATGGTGGCCCACAAACATCTGCATACTGAAATCTGACGCCCTCTTCTGGTGTGTCTGAGGACAGCTACAGTGCACTTACATATAATAAGTAAATAAATCAGCTGGGCGGTGGTGGCACATGGCCTTTAATCCCAGCACTTGGGAGGCAGAGGCAGGTGGATTTCTGAGTTTGAGGCTAGCCTGGTTTACAAAGTGAGCTCTAGTACAGCCAGGGCTACACAGAGAAACCCTATCTCAAAAAACAAAACAAACAAACAAACAAACAAACAAAAAAGAATGCTTACATGCATGTATGTGCACATGTGTGCAGTCAGTGGAAGCCAGAAGAGGGCATCAGATTCCCCAGAACTGCCGTTGTAGAAGGTTGTATTGAGACCTGAACTTAAGAGCAGCAAGTGCTTTGTAACTGTTGAACCATTTAATATGAATAAGGATATGCATTTAAAAATCTCTATTAACTTTTTGTAAATGAGCACTCTGCCAACACGTGTGTCTATATACCATTTATGTGTTGGATCTCTTGGAACTAGAGTTACCAATAATTGTGAGCTGTCATGTAGTACTGGGAATTTAATCTAGGTCCTTTGTCAAAGCATCCAATGCCCTTAACCCCTATGCAACCTCTCCAGTCCCACAAATCTTTATTAAAAAGCAAGCAAGCAAGCAAACAAACAAAAAACAGATGGCAAATTCTCGACTTAACCACAGTATATCCCAACCGATACTAGAACTATATGTGAAAGCATGCTTGAGTCAGTCAGTCAGTCTGTCGCCCCCCCCGCCCCCAGTTCCACAATCTCACCCACGCCCCAATGAAACAAAAGTGAAAAAAAAAAAACCAGTGGCTGAGTGATGCTGGAACACATTTTTAATCCCAACACGCAGAAGGCAGAGGCAATGAGAATCTGAGTTTCAAGACAGTCAGGGCCACAGAGACAAATCTTGTCTTGAAAAACCAAACAAGTGTTAGAGAAATGGATCAGAGGTTAAGAGTTCTGGCTGCCAGAGGGCAGTGGTGGGGCACACCTTTAATCCCAGCACTTGGGAGGCAGAGGCAGGTGGATTTCTGAGTTCAAGGCCAGCCTGGTCTACAGAGTGAGTTCCAGGACAGCCAGGGCTATACAGAGAAACCCTGTCTCGAAAAAAGAAGAAGAAAAAAAAAAAGCAACAGAAAATCATTAGTGGTGACTGTGTGTGCATGCACAAACAGGTAGAGAAAAATCTTACAGCGCACTTGGTATTCTAGCAGAGGACCTATGTTCAATCTACAATACTGAGTCAGACTTTATGGCTGCCTGAAGCTCCAGTTTCATGACATCTAACAGCCTCTTTTGGCTTCCTTGGGTATCTACACCCATGTGGTACAGACAAACTCAAAGACACATAAACATAAAATATAATTTTAAAAGTCAACTGTAAACCTTTAAAGCTTTAATATCAGAAAACATTATTTATTCTCAAATTGCATTACAGACTCTGTTAACCTGTATTGCAAAGAGTGGACAGCAGCTGTGTAAAGAGGACAGGTCAGACACCTGCCACTTACATCAATGCATGGATTCCACACTGGGGAAGACCAGACTCTCAGAAGTTGCCCTCTGACCTCCAGATACTCTGTGGATCATGCACAGACCCTTCCACATGTTCACACAAATGCATGGAATTTTAAAAATAATTGTAAAGAGAAAAAGCAGAAAAACCAGACTTCCTGGGTGTGGAGACTCAGGTAAACCTTTCAACAAAATGTCACAATGGGCCTGTAAGCAGGGAAAAGGAAACAAGCCAACAACACATGTGTCATCAAAACCAAGAGTAGTCAGGTATGGTACCAATATGCAGAAGCAGAAGCAGAGGCAAGAAGCAAGAAGCAGGTGGATTTCTGTAAGTTCCAGGCCAGCCAGAGTTATACAAGACCCTTTCTCAAACAAAACTCCTAAAGCTCCACTTCTTTCTCTTTTTATTCCCTCCTTCAGCGTTGGCATCAATGGTATGCATTACCACTCCTGGCAAAGCCTTAACTCTTATCCTGGGGAATAAATCTATAAGGATTTAAATGCCCCACTCTATATTACACAATATATTTTAGTGTTTTTATAAGCATTTAAAGCAAGTGATAATTTGGGGAAAAAAGTCTCTTTCTTAACATTCAGGGTAATATTAAGAAAAGAAAAACCTACCTTTTTTTCCTTCACACCAAAGTTTATTTTAATGTATTAAAATGTATTTTTTAAAGATTTACTTATTTTTATGTATATGAGTACACACTGTAGCTGTACAGACAGTTGTGAGCCTTCATCTGATTGTTGGGAATTGACTTTAGGACCTCTGCTCGTTCCAGTAGACCCCACTTGCTCAGGCCCAAAGATTTATTATAAATAAGTACACTGTAGCTGTCTTCAGACGCACAAGAAGAGGGCATCAGATTTCATTACAGGTGGTTGTAAGTCACCACGTGGTTGCTGGGATTTGAACTCAGGATCTTCAGAAGAACAGCCAGTGCTCTTACCTGCTGAGCCATCTCACCAGCCCAAGTTTTTTCATATACAAAAATTAGCTAAATTTGGGTGTGGTAGAGTGAGATTGTAAACAGAGAGTTTGGGGGTGGGGAGAGATCAGGCAATCCTCTGCTATATGGTTGAGTCAAGCCAGAGTGCATGAGATCTTGTCTCAAAAAGTAAACAATATCAATCCAACTAACAAGGGGAGGAGCTATTTGTTTGTAGGCTTTAGTGTCCTTGTGCATAGTAGCTAAGTGTTCCATTGCTGGGTCAACAGTCAGGGAACACTTTGCAGCATAGTCCAAGGATTTTTAAATATGTTCTGTGGGCTCAATTTCTGTCAGATCACCAGATCATCATCACTCACCTTGACAACCCCACACTGCTTAAAGAAGTCTGCCAGATCATCCAGGGTCACACTGTCATTTAATCCTTGCACATAAATTGCACTGTTGTCAGAGTCTTCATCGGGATCTATAGGAAGGCCTTCCAGAGAAAATGAGATAAAACAGAATTACTGCCCTGAATTAACACTAGCTGCTTCTTCTTCTTCTTCTTTTTTTTTGAGACAGGGTTTCTCTGTGTAGTCCTGGCTGTCCTGGAACTCAGAAACCCACCTGCCTCTGCCTCCCAAGTGCTGGGATTAAAGGCGTGCACCACCACTGTCCGGCTAGTAGCTTCTTCTTGTGAGACAGGCTGGCCTTAAATTCCTACCCCTTTCTTTTACCTCCCAGACATGTCCCATCAGACCTAGGTAGTAATAGGGGCTTCTTAGCCAACTGGACATCATTATCAAACAGCATCATCACAAAGGCAAGAGAACCACCCACCCATTATACTGGTAGTAAGATGAAGCTTTTTGGTTACTTTAAAACAATTTAAAGGAAGTCCCAAACTATCTTTGCCAAGAATGGATCAGCATACTGGTATCAGTCTGTTGAGCTGCTGAACCCTATGGCATTTATTCAAAACAGCATAGTATAAGTTCAGGAACTTAAAAGTTACCTAGATCAAGATCTGGTCCTTCATCCATGGGTCCTGCCAACCAGGAAAGATCATATAAAATATTATTAGTGCAAGCCTTGCAAGCTACAAACCTTACAAACACACACAGCTATCTACTACACCACCATTTGATGGGGACTCATTAATTCAAAATGACCCGCACTGCTAAGATGGAGCAGTGGCCCTTTAGCGTTTGTGAAGTTTGCTAGGGTTTTTTTTTTCCCTTTGCTTGATTGTTTCTAAACCATTAACCAAATACACTCTCAATGCTTCATGTGCCAAATTAAGTGTTAAATTAAATTCATAACCTTTCCTCCACATAACCAAATTAAAGCTGTACTCTCCCCCATATTATAGAAGCAGTTGCTCAATACTTGAAGTTACCCTTTGTTTTGTAACCATAGGTTAACCATATTACCCCTAAGACAATGCCGGCAGTACCCATTAGTCTCTTTTGTATAGATCATTTTTAAACCACTTATGAAACTAGTAAAAATTATATAGTTTTCTAGAAAAACTGACTGTATTTTTTTTAAACACTATCCATGGTAATACTCAAAAACTTACCACCAGGCTTATTGAAGCCACCTCGCTCTCCAGCGCTGCTGGGGGGATAAACGAAGAAATGAAGGCCTTTCCCTTTAAAAGCCAGTACCGCTCTGAGCCTTGGCAGGGCTCGTGGGGAAGAAGGGCACTGGCTAAACACATCTCCAAACAATGCATCTCTCTCATCTTGTCACTATGCCTTTCTTCAGGGCAGCTTGCTCAAATTTCCTTAATATACAACCTTGCTTGTCTGATTGTACACACCAGTGTGGTTGGTTTCTTTCATGTCAGGGGCTGGTATTAATAGTGCAATACTTGGCAAATTAAGGAAGAAAAAAAAAAAAAAAAAAAAAAAAAAAAAAAACAAAAAACAAAAAACAAAAAACCCTAGATCCCAAACATCCACCCCAATCAGCTGAAACACCAGGTGAACTTGGTGTAGAAACAAGAAGGCAGAGACAATTGCTGTGATGAACTTTTCCATGTTCATAAAGGTGCACCCTCAACCTCTCCCAAGGGAAGGCCAAATGAGGCCTTAGGCTTCCTAACAAGTCACAGTGTAATAGAGCAGGAGACAACCACATTAAACGTCTACAACACACATCAGAGGAGCATCCAGCCAATCTTCAGCATAAAGCCATACAGTCCAGGGCCCTAATGGATTTAATAGTTACTGTGAAAGGAGAATTTACAATAAATACCAAGGCTCAGCGGACTGAGGGTGCAACTTTATAGACATACCAGTTAAGACTACGGCAATATACATACTATACATAGAGGAGAGGGAATATATTGTGGCCTTTTTGAGGAGGGAGGGGGAAAGGCAGTATTTTCTAGTGGTAAATAAAGGCAGCGCCCCAGCAGGAAGACCTGAGGTTCTCTTAACCAGTATTGCACCTTTAATACCTAAATATACATTTCAAGCTGTTGCATGCAGCTTTACTTCCTTTTTAAAAGTACACACCATAAAATGTTCTCTCTCTCTTTAAACACAAAGTTTACACTTTAATGTTACACAATTCTAGAGTATTATACCTCCTCTGGTTCATTACCAAACAACAAGTATGCAGTTACCAAAGTTACAGAAGGATTCCATTTATACAATGAATACATTTTGTTTAAAATATTCTATGTATATTTTTCCTCTCCATATGGACACCGTGTCTAGTCCCACTTTTCATTATGCTGCCGGCTGAGTACTGAGTACGGGTACTTTTTAAGTATTGAAGTGTATACAAGGCTCTCACTTTGTAACCTGTAGCATATAAATGCGACAAAGCATGTTAAAAAGTTTCCACGTTTAACAGCCAATGAAAAATATCAAAATACTGAGGCAATGAAAAAGGGCATGTTAACAACATTGAGCGCCTTACCTGTAGCAGACACTGAAAACCATCACCACACCACATTAAAAAAAGGGAAGGGAACTGCCCAGTGTCCTGTCCTCACAGGATCAACAGACTGCTTCACAGTTCTGTTAAAATCCTATGGGGTAGGCCATGGTCTCTTCTATGGCTCCAGGAGAGACTTCCATTCCACAAAGATGGGCCCCTCTAATAGCAGTCTAACAAAGTCGGTAGAATCATCACTTCTGGAGTATTAAGATGAATAAACTTCAAATTGCTTTTGCAATTGAAAAATTCTAAGAATTCTAGGTGATTTGAGACGTGATGATAGTAATTTCAAGTGTCTATGTCTATTTTAAAACACCCATAAA
This sequence comes from Mastomys coucha, assembly GCF_008632895.1. NCBI lineage: Eukaryota > Metazoa > Chordata > Mammalia > Rodentia > Muridae > Mastomys > Mastomys coucha. The sequence goes on along the minus strand of NW_022196905.1, from coordinate 25,136,884 downwards.
GACGTGAAACCTTTATAGTGGAATGATATTCTCCAAATCAGAAGACCAATTTTACATTGTCAAAAATTATTCATAAAAATTTGCATGTTTTTATAAAGACTTTTTTCCAATAAAGATTTCACTGAAGACTTCATTAAAGTTATGCAGAATAAATAAAACATTAACTATCTTTCAGTAGTACAGAAATTTACTAATAAATAAATAGGTCAACTTAATCTGTTTTGACGTTTGTTCTACAAAAAAGAATTGCTAGTTTAACAGTTAATCAAATTTATACTCACTACAACATTCTGCATAACTTTTTTATTACTAGTTTATATAGGGACAGAACACACACATTAACTAAATCTGATTATGTTAACCACCAACATTATACTTCACCTTTATCAAAGTATAGACACCAGAAAAGGAAGAGGGATGGAGGGAGGGAGGGAGGGGAGGCAGAGGCAGCAGGGTCACGGTACTGATCTAAACACTTTTCTAAACCAGATTGTTCCATCAATCACAATGGTCAAACCAATTTAGACTTTTAAAATCTCCAATATAGAGAGTGATGCTATACTCATATATATTACTCTGTAAGAAAGTTATTAAGATTGTTCTCTGCTTCAACTTAACTACTTATCAGGGCACCTCAGGCCATTGTTTAAGGGTTATGGGACCAGTCAGTCTTTATCATGTTCAACAATTCTGGGTACAAACACTGGAAAACAGCTGCATTCTTTTTCTGCAGTACATACACCAGGTATTTCAAGACAACTGTTCAGGACATTAGTTAAGACCTAGGATTATTAGAAGGGTTGTGTGTGTTCTATCCCAAATTTATTACCCAAAGAGGCTCTCACCTCTGAAAACCATGAAGGGGACTGAAAGCTCTTGTTTCAAAGCCATTCTTTCTTTGTTCACCCCAGCCCAACAATGGTTACTGGCAGGGAAAAAAAAGCAAACTGCCACTTAAATGACATTTCCATGTTTTAGGAGATAGCTTGACCTTAATAGATTGTCTATGGAAATGTGGGATAAATTTCTTATGTCTTTCAGTCCCTTCTTTCCATTGAAAATCCTATGGATGAAACAAAATTAGGTAAAAGGAGAAAAGGTTTTGCTCTTACCCCATTCCACCGCGTCCTCCTCCCCGCCCACCTCTGCTCATGCCTCCACGATCAAATCCCCCTCTTCCCCTGCCCCGGTTATCAGGGCCACTCAAGCTCCGGTTCTCTCCTGGTCCGGAAAATCCTCCAGACTCCTGCCCATAAACACCCATGCTACTGGGGTGGTCCTGTCGGAATGAACCTGAGGAAAGAGTCACATCTGTAAGCCACGGACCAGCATTTACACTACTGCCTGACAGCCTTTCTCTTGGACTCATGGAACTCTAAACTACAAGCAACTACATAAGTATTATGCTAAAATTATTTCTATCAGAGGCTCTCTGTAAGAACTATTGGTTCATCAAGGCTAAAATAGCCTTGTATGACCAGGCTATATATAAAACTACTTCCAAAGGATTTTTCTTCTGGGAAAAATATATTTATAAGTTTCTGTGCTTCAGGTGTCTCCAAAAACAGCTTCTTTGCACTACTTCTCAACACCAAAAGTAGAGCCAGGTCACCTAAGGCTCTGACATACAAAGAGCTGAGTCAAAAAAATAAAACACGACACACCCCCACCCCACCCCCCGCAGGATCTCACTGCAAACTCTGCACCACCACGCCTGGCTGATGAAATTCAATTTTAAAAGTGCAACAACTGAGGTAGAAATTATTAAGTAGTGAACAAGATACTTTTGTGTTTTTAGTTACTTTTCTAATAAGCACGAGGGTGTGGGGATATGCTCTCTAGTATTCTGTAAGCAGGACTCACTCCCTTTGCTTATGGATTTACACAAAATCAAAACACACAGTTTTTACTTGGCTATTAAAATCCACAGTAGCCTTCTATAGATACCTTCCTACTCTCTCTTAATGTTTAAGGCAGGTTTTAAAGAATGCCAGCCCTACTCACTGCAGAACACCCACCCTGCTGACAGGGCCCCCACTCGGGCATTCAGACTATCATAAAGGATGTTATAGCACACACTCACACTCTAGACTCCAGAAGCAATCAGTGGTAACAAGCATTCCCCATTCTCAGAAACTCCAAGCAAAACCATTCATACTTAGTTTTCTCTCTTAGCAACTCACTCTGCTGCCCGTAGCTGCTGCTCTGTTGGCTATATTGACTTGGAGCCTGGCTGTAGGATCCAGTCTGAGGGGGGTAACTAGTGGGAGGCTGCTGCCCATAGCTGCTTTGTTGACCATAGCTACTCTGCTGTCCATAGCTGCTCGGCTGCCCATAGGTGTTCTGCTGAGAGTAACTGCTCTGATCGTAACTAGTCGGCTGTGAAGAGGAGTAGCTGAAAGAAAAAAACAAAATCTTCAGGAAGGAGAAAAATCACATTATTTCTGCCAACACCCCTAATATGAGACACTCACAGGCATCCTTACAATTACTTTCTTTTTCCTGCGTGCTGGATTACAGGTGTGCACCACTGTCTGGCTAAGGCAACATTTGTAATAAAAAAGCTTTAAATGTAAAAGAGAAAATGAACCACTGAGTTGTGGTTCAACTATTTAAAACATTTTTCAACTATATTTAAGACAAACCCAGTTCAGAAGTGCATGTGCACTTAAAGATGACTATTTGAAAAGACACTGAAAGTGAGGAGAAAGAGGAGTAAAGTGAGGTATTTAGTTCCCAGAATGCCTTCCTTTCTCTTTGTAGTTCAGAGGTTCCAACTTAAGAGCCTCACACACTAGGCAAGTGTTTTACTCCAGCCATCTAATAAGTTGAGTGATGACTATGACTTTTTGAGGAATGCCTGCTTGGTAATAGAGTGTGAACATGAATGTATTAAGTATCCACCCCAAAAATGCCATTTTCTTTCAGACTAAAAATTGCTTTGCTATAGTTTCAACCTTTCAAACAAATAAATTTGATCCTTGGAGATCTAGGAGTAAAGACAAGACCTGTAAAAGATGTTAGGATGCTACATAAAAGGTGTTAGGTCTCTGTGAAGCTATTCAGCAGGTAATTTATGTACCTCTACATATTACTAAAAATAAACTTTAAAATACTACTCTTTCTTAGCTGGGTGTAGTGGCAAGACAAAGCTTTAATCCCAGTACTCTGTCTCCCAGGAGACAGACAGATCCCTGAGTTCAGGGCCAGCCTGGTCTAGACTGAGTTTTATGACAGTCAGGCCTACACAGAATAACCCTGGCTGGGAGTGGGGGGTGGACACGACAGCACTCTCAATGAACTATAAATATGTTCAACTAAAAAGTATTTGTCACACCTCTCCACACCTGTCAAGATTCAGTCTATGGGGCTGGAGAGATGGCTCAGCAGTTAAGAGCACTGACTCCTCTTTCAGAGGTCCTGAGTTTAATTCCCAGAAACCACATGGTGGCTCACAATCTGTATGCTCTCTTCTGGTGCATTTGAAGACAGTTATAGTGCACTCATATAAATAAAATAATCTTAACAACAACAAAAAAGATTCCGTCTCTGTGTACCAATTCATCTTGCCAAAGCAACCGTTCACCCAACAGGTACAGGCAGACCTGCTCTACTAGGGAACAGTTATAAACCCCGCCCACCTTTGTTCCTTGCTGTATGCAAGTGTCAACCCAAGAAATGGACAGTCTGGACTGGTTTTGTATGACACAAGCTGGAGTTATCAGAGAAAGGCGCCTCCCTCGAGGAAATGCCTCTATGCGATCCAGCTGTAAGGCATTTTCTCAATTAGTGATCAAGAGGGGAGGGCCCAGCCCATTGTGGGTGGTGCCATCCCTGGGCTGGTGATCCTGGGTTCTATAAGCAAGCAAGCCAAGCAAGCCAGGGGAAGCAAGCCAGTAAGCAGCATCCTTCCATGGTCTCTGCATCAGCTCCTGCCTTCAGGTTCCTGCCCTGTGTTGAGTTCCAGTCCTGACTTTTTTTGGTGATGAACAGCAATATGGAAGTATAAACTAAATAAACCCTTTCTTCTCCAACTTGCTTCTTGGTCATGATGTTTTGTGCAGGAATAGAAACCCTGACCAAGATAGATACAAACAGGAATTATTTTGTATTTTAGCCAATTAACTAACCTTTTTTTACTTTTTTTTTTTGTGACAACCCTTAAAAAAAAAAAAAGATTTATTCATTTATTTAATGTAAGTACACTGTAGCTGTCTTCAGACACACCAGAAGAGGGCATCAGATCTCATTACATATGGTTGTGAGCCACCATGTGGTTGCTGGGACTTGAACTCAGGACCTCTGGAAGAGCAGTCAGTGCTCTTAACCTCCACTGAGCCATCTTTCCATCTTTAAACTAATCTTTTAAAACAGTTCTGTTAATTTATTTGAAAATTACTTCATAGGTCAGAGACACAGGTCAGAGAACTTGCAGTTTTCCTTAAAGAAACTAAAATTGGACATTGGATGGTTAAGACAGAAAATGAAGGACAAGGAAACTAGAGCTGGAGTACTTGAGAGAGGTAAAGTCCCTTCCTAGCAATGAGCAAGACCCCAACCCCCCCCACCCCCAGTACACAAATAATAATAGTAGGGAGGAAGTCTTGTCCTTAACTTTACCCATGGTGCCTGTATTTGAGGGGATAAATGCTAAGGTTCTGTGCAGATGGTTCCAAACATTTGTTTCTCATACTTTTAATTATAAGACCAAAACTGAAGCTTTGGGGTCAGTATTTAGAGAACAGTTATTAGCTAGATCCCAGGCACTGCTATGGGAACCCAAGGCTTAGATGTGACTTTTAACTAGGTATGTGGTCAACTATGGGCAAGTCAGAAAACAAATCTTACCAATGCTAGCAAATCAACAACCTGGAAAGAAACACCTGTCTTATTATTACTAATTAACCAGCCACAAAAATGAGACTGACCTGGTCGGAGGATAAGATGGAGGTGCGGTGACTGGCTGCATTGGGTAGCTCCCAGGTACCTGGGGATAACTGTAGTTACTCTGTCCATATCCTAGGCTGGGTTGGTTATAACCCCCTGTGCTAGATTGAGGTTGACTAGTCTCAGCCGGCTTGTTACCATCCTGTGGTCTAAAAGGAGAAATAAAATAGTAAGACTTAGTTTTAACAACCCACACAACCCCTAGTTAAGAACCCCACAGTTCTTTGAGCAACATGAATTGTTAACACCAAGCTTGAAAATAAAGTAAAGTAAATGAAACCTAGTACCATCCATTAGTATTTGCTGGAAGAAAACACTAAGGCAGTTTTTGTTTTTTTTTTTTAAATTTGTTCTCTATTAGTGAACTTCCAGCTGGGAGGTAGTGGCGCACGCCTTTAATCCTAGTGCTTGGGAGGCAGAGGCAGGTGGATTTCTGAGTTTGAGGCCAGCCCAGTCTAAAGAGTGAGTTCCAGGACAGCCAGGGCTATACAGAGAAACCCTGTCTCGAAAAACAAAACAAAAAATCCCCAAAAAACTACTAAAGACAAATTTGACAACAATGAAAATTCAAGTTTAGAGTAATTTTAAGGCCACCGATTTTTACATTTTGATATCTGTGGGTTCACTCATTTATTAGAAACAGACAAGAAGAGATACTTCCTATCTTGGCCTGCTGTAAATTAACTTAACCATGCTATACAGTGTCTACAAGATGAGGATGTGCCCATCCCATGATCAGACTAACTAGAAAATATCCTCATTAAATGATAAAAATCAATCCCAACTTTACAGAAATAACTCAGAAACCCCCACTTCCTCATGGCCCAACCAATTTAGAGGAAGACAGTGACAAAATTAAGCTAGGGCTACTTCAAGTAAAGCTCCAACCAGCAGGTGGACAAAGGCAGATGCAGAAGTACTGTTTCTTCACTGAGATGAAACAGGTTATAAAATTATAACTGGCTGTCAGCTCAGAAAACTAAGATGGAGCTAAGGGGGGCACAAATCAGTGACTTATGAAAACCCAACTTATGCATGAAGATCTGTAGCTTAGATATACACCATTGTATGAGAGCATCACATTGGACTTTGTATATCTAATAAAATTCTCCAATACCTAACCCAACTAGAGTGGGGCCTTCTAGAAATCAGCTAGTTAAACAGAACTACTATACAGGCTGTTTACTGGATATTAACTACAAGTGGTTCTGATTACTCACTGCACTTTAGAAGTAATTTTGCTAGAGCTAATTTCTTACCTCTATAGCAGATAAAAAGTCTAGGTTACAAGGTGATCTCTTGTTTACTCCCTATAGTCTTCTTTCAAATCAGAATCCTGTGTTCCTTCAAGATTGTATGCAGAAGCCACCTAAGTGCATTGTCTAAAGTAAAGACCTGAAATCTTCTGTTAAATAATAATATATATCACTTATCTACTAACCAGCCAGGGAGTAAGAACTTTATTGGACTCTCAATATTGACCATATAGCTGGGTATCCAGCTATGAATTTTGGTAACCAAACTACTACATAATATTGAGGAAATCTTATCCTTTACTGACAAAATTGAGACATACAGTACTTCTTGACAGAAGTGCAACTGTTCCACCATGTACTATCAACTAACACATATTTCCTAAAAAAACAAAGTGGTTAACAGTTTACAGGGTCATTAAGCCAAAGATTAAGTACTCAAAAGTATAATTCTATTGGTGGTTAAACAATGTGGGAAAACATACAGTCAGTTTTCTTGTGTTTAGAAAAGCAAAATAGCTTTCCCCTTCCCCCAAAACTAGGTTCTGAAACCAGGCAAAGGACATTCTTCCTTTCTGGCACTCAGCACCATCTGTTCATCAGAACACCTGTATGCTGTGCCTCAGCACTCTGGAAATACTGTGAGAACAGTAAATACCTAGTGAATGTGAAGAGCTAGTTAAGGCATGAATGGTCCAAGTGTACAGAGTTACCCTTTCCTTAAAAATCAAAGCTGATGCGACAGAGTAATCAACAACTGTGACCTTACCTTGTAGGTGCGGTGGCTGCTGGCTGCTGGCCATAAGCTGGGTAGGCAGGCTGGGTGCCATATGCAGACTGAGCTGCGTAAGAGGCCTGCGTTGTGGTGACTGTAGCAGTGGTGGTGTCATAAGCACCAGTGCCATATCCTTGGACAGGCTGGCTGTATGCCTGCGGGGCAGTTGGAGTGGTATAACCTACAACAAAACAGAACTAGATCAGATTCTCTGTCCTCTCTGCCAGAGCCATACCTTTGTATTTATTACCAAAACAACTTGTAAACTGCCCAACTTTAAAGCATCACAAAATTGAATTCCTACATTCTTATAGGAAAAGTAGCAACAAAGGAGTGTTTAAACTGTTTTAATTACATTTATTTATTTTTTATTAAGTGTGTGCATATGGGAGCTCACCATAGTATGTGTATAGAAGCAAAGGACAAGTTGTGGGAGTTGGTTCTCTCTTTCCACTACATAGATTCTGGTTATCAAGTCTGGCAATCAACTGCTTTTATCTGCTGCGCCATTTCACTGACCCCCCAAATATTTAAAGTCTGAAGCACTATTTCTGTTTTCAAAATATACTCATGAGAAAGGTGAAGTGTTGTTTATTGTTGTTGTTTTGACAGGGGTCTCATGTAGCCAAGGCTGGCCTCAAATTCCTTAGGTAGCAGAAGATAACCTTCAATTTTTGACTCCTACAAGTCTCCAGCCTTGGGAACATCCAGTGTGGTGCAGGACTCCATGAATGCTAGGCAAGCACTCTATCAACTAAGCTATATTCAAAACAAACAAAAAAACACCCAAAACCAAAACCAAAGAGAACAGGCTTCTTTCTATTCCCACGTGAATAAACCGGATAGGAGACAGGGATGGCTTTTTGGTGATGATACATATTCTTTTCAACTAACTAAAAAATAAAATCCCTGGTGCTGGAGAGTGGCTCAGCAGTTAAGAGCACTGACTGCTCTTCCGAAGGTCCTGAGTTCAAGTCCCAGCAACCACATGGTGGCTCACAACTATCTGTAATGAGATCTGATGCTTTCTTCTGGAGTGTCTGAAGACACCTACAGTGTATTTATAATAAATAAATAAATAAATAAATATTTTAAAAAATTAAAAAACAAAATCCCTTAGGTGCGAACCCCGTCTCCTACTGTAATTCCCCATGCATCCTACCGAGGCGGACACCTGGTATTCCAGCTCCTGGAGAGCAGCAGATGCTTCTGGGACATGACCAAGCGCTGTGGTGCCCATGTAAAGTGCCATTTTTTCCCCCAGCCAGGGTCTCCCTACATAACCATGGCTGTTCTGGAACTACGTAAGCCAAGCTCACTCCAAATTCAGGGGTCTCCTGCCTTTACCTCTGAATGCCAGCATTAAATGCATAAGCCATCATGCTCATGGGTGCTACCTTGAGCAAGATTCAATAATAAAACTAACTCTTAGATTAAAAAAAAAAAAAAAAAAAAATCAGCCGGGCGGTGGTGGCGCACGCCTTTAATCCCAGCACTTGAGAGGCAGAGGCAGGCGGATCTCTGAGTTCGAGGCCAGCCTGGTCTACAGAGTGAGTTCCAGGATAGCCAGGCTATACAGAGAAACTCTTTCTCGAAAAACCAAAAAACCAAAACCAAAACCAAAACAAACAAACAAAAAAATCCCGCAAAAACAAGAAATAAAATGTTCCAGAAATGGTAAAGGACAAGGTGTCACAACTTTTCCCAGTACTGGGCTCTTTGCCTTCTTCACAATCAGCAGGTACAGTAAGTAATGCACTAAAAAAGCTTAGCTCAGATGCCAGGATTCACATCCAAAGAATCCAATTCTCACAAAGTTTAAAAAGAATTTTCTGATTGGGTGCATGCCTCTGATCCCAACATTTGGGATCATAACTTCCAAAAAAAACCTAAGCTACAAAGGAGAACCTTGTTAAAAAAACAAACATACAAGCCAGGCAGTGGTGGTGCACGCCTTTAATCCCAGCACTTGGGAGGCAGAAGCAGGTGGATCTCTGAGTTCGAGGCCAGCCTGGTCTACAGAGTGAGTTCCAAACAGCCAGGGCTAAACAGAGAAACCCTGTCTCAGAAAACCAAAACCAAAACCAAACCAAACAAAAAACAAATCCCAAAAGATCTCTGAGTTTGAGGCTGGCGTGGGTTACAGAGGTTCAGAACAACTATGGCCACACAGAGAAACCTTGTCTTGTAAAAACCCAATAAAACACCCCCCAAAAACAAAAACCCCACCTACCCATACCCAACCCCCCCAACATTAACAAAAAAGAAAACAAAAAAAGAGCTTTAATATTTATAACATATCTTGAACCAGGGCTAACCAAACTTAAATATAACAAAGAGAGAGAGAGAGAGAGAGAGACAGACAGACAGAAAGACACACACACACACATTAAATTGCCCAGGTTTGCTTGCAATGCCTTCCACCTCTCAACTGTAAGATTTCTGGGATTACAGCCATGTATCACCATGACCTGCTTTTTATTTCTTTGATGCTGGGTCTCACTATGTAGCCCTGGGTGGCCTGGAACTTGCTGTGTAGCTCAAGCTGGCCTCAAACTCAGAGACCAGCCTGCCTCTGTCTCCTAAATACTAGGATCGAAGGCCTTTGCTAGCATACCCAGCTCAACTTCTCTTTAAATCTAAAGTACTTTTTGTAGCACTGACATAATCCTTTTTTTCTCAGTCAAAGGAAATTCTCAAATTATATAAAGGCAGTAATTTCCCATCTAGACTGGTAAAAACCATGAAAAATATACTTCACGGAAGAGCCTTAAAAACAATTTCGAGTTGACATGCTCATCTTAAGTGGGATTTTTGTTTTGTAGTGCTAGGTATAGAACCCAGAACTTCACATACATGCCAGGAAAGCAAGCATCCTGTCATTGAGCCCTATTATTTAAAACTTCGCTGTAAAGTTCTAAAGGTAACTGAATACATTCAACTAGAGTTGTCCCCCTATCCAATTACTCTTTTTAAGATTTCTCCCTACTTATAAGATTCACAGAAGTTAAAGAAAAAACCAAGCTGATGAAGACAGTAACTTTTATCTCTAAACTGTAGTAAGAGAGCCTGTTGTAACAATTCTACAGTAACAGATACTGGGCTAATTAGTAGTCTTTTAATTAATCTGTAGCACACACATAAGCAGGCAAGCAAATGAACAAAACTCAACAGAACAGTGACAAGAGACTAAGCAAGTCTGTATGATTTCTTCAAAGGAAATGGTGGTAAGAAACACTGTACAAAGAAAGTTTGTTTAGAGTGAACAGCAGAAATCACAGATTAAGAACTGTTTGAATCCTGTATGTGAGATGTAGATACATAGCACCTTTCTTGTGAAGTTTCCTTTAAAATCCTAGGAAAGAACAGTGTACTTCTACCCATTCCCTCTGATACTCATGCACTGACTTTTATGTGTAAAGGCAGCATGGGGTACAGAAAAATGTGCTTGATCCTGCTTTCTACCTATTGTCTCCTACTTAAGCCATAAAGGATAATTTTGATTCTATCACCTAAAAGCAGGAGTGAATATGAGAGGCAGCTTCGAATTACCCAGTGTGCACCCAGTGTCCTTATTACCTACCATGCAACATAGTCTGACTCACCAAAGCCATCTTTCCTTTTTTCTCTTGTTTTTGCCTGCATGTAGTATTTTATTTATTTATTTTTTAATTTTTTTTTTGCTTATAGAACTTGACTTTCTCTCCCTGATTTTTTGGGAGGTGGGTGGGTTTGAGACAGGGTTTCTCTGTGTAGCCTTGGCTGTCCTGGGACTCACTCTGTAGACCATGCTGGCCTTGAACTCAAGAGATATCCCCCTCTGCCTAAGAGTGGGATTAAAGGCATGTGCACCTAGACTGCTTATTTCTACTCTACTTAGAAACTTTCTTATGACCGTGTTAAATGACTTAGGGATAGCAAAGGCTAGATATAAGCCATTAAGTTCTCAAATCTACAGTTTTAGCTCATCCCACACTTGTACTAGGTTAATAAACACTTCCACCCCTACATAGCAGTTAAGATAGGTTAGTGATGGAAGTCCTCATAAAATCCATGAAAATAATAATCCATGAAATAATAATCTTATTTTCATAAGATTATTTCATAATAATCTTATGAAAATAAGATGTGTATTTTCCTATAACCAATATAAGGAGTTCAGAAAGTTGAAAGGTGAAGTCTTTACATCTCTGACTTTCTTATATCATACAGCATTCCACAGAAAAAAATTACCATTTTTTAAACATATTACATATAATGTATTCTTAGACCAGTTTCTTTTTTTAGTGTCCTGGGATGCTATTTATGTTTAAAACATACCATGGATTAAAAAAATTCAAAACACTTAAAACAGAAAATGGATTAAAACAATGTGTAACACTTAAAATAAAATGTGCCTGTGTTATACAACAGACGAACATATACATGCAAGGTGGCAAGTCTGTTCCCTTACATAGAACTAACCATGCAATCTAGCCTCAGGGGAGAGGGAACGGCAGCTGGAGCAGTACCTTTCGTAGGGAAATAACTATTAAGGGTTGACAGAAGGAAAGTTCATAGTAAAACCTTCCCCAAATTATAAGGACATGGATCTGCAAATGGCACCTGAAGCAGTTTTTTCATTAGCACCTCTGTGTGTGACGTTAGAAAGTTCAGGGTTTAAACAAATGAAAACACCTAAGGGTTAACATTACAGGGTTAGACAAGATGGAAAGCATTTCCCATGCAAGAATGAGCAGGATAGTCAAACCTGTACTGGTCCCTTCTACTGTGGAAGCACAAAACAGAAAGTAGAAGGTACACTATCAGATGAAGCAAACATGTGAAAACCACTTTGACTTAAGCAGCTCAGTTTAAGAAGGCTCATTCTTAGCACTAGTACAATCTTTTACATTAGTTCTATTTTGTGTATTACACACAGCGTATAAAAGTTTAGTTTCTTCCTCTTTTAGAACTTATTCCACCCACATTCTATTGGATAGCACTTAAGAAAAACTAAGAGCAAGGACAAAAATACTTCCCAGAATAAAAGATCCCCAGATATCTACACAGATCAGAGTATATACCTAAGAGCATAAATAACAGGTCTGTTAGCAAATCCCCTCGACACTATCACCTAGTCTCTTGAAGGATGGCCTTACCAGTGGGAGGCTGTCCGTAAGAAGTTGCATATGCAGTCTGCCCGTAGGTGGCAGTGGTCTGAGCCTGGGTATAGCTGACATCAGTAGGCTGTCCATAAGTTCCATAGCTTTGTTGCCCATATGCCTGCTCCAAAGAAATTCATGCAATAGCTTCATAAGAGAATCTTGTATTTTAGCCAAATAACGACCTAACTTATTAGTTCATAAACTGGAGAATCAAAGTACAAAATACTGCTTTCTGGTATAAAGAAGAAATTACAAAAACAAAGGCATTAAAAACAAGGCAAATTATCTTAAAAACTATGAATTTCTATACAAGTTCATTCATGTTTTAGTCAACCTAGAAACAAAAAATTAAAAAACCAAACCAAACCAAAACAAAAAAACAAAAAAGCCCAAAAAACCAAGTAGACAAAATCTCAGTTAACCATGTAACTGACAGCACACACGGTTAATCCAAGACTCAGCTAGCACTTGCTTGATATGAAAACCAGATTTTCAGCATGATATAAAAATAAAAGCTATTAATTCTACTTCAAGAAAACAAATCAGAACAGTTCATATTCTCTTTATGTTTGTCAGTATAGCAAGATTATGGTTTTTGAATTCGGACACCAATACACTTAAAGTCAGATAAGGAATGAGCTATTCTTTCAGATATTTTAACATATTCATATTATAGATTTATTTGAAAGACCAATTAAAAGTAAAACCTGCCAAAGCGGGCTGGAGATATAGTTAAGAGCACTGGCTTTTTCTGAAGGCCCCAAGTTCAAATCCTAGCAACCACATGATTGCTCACAACCATCCATAATGAGATCTGACGCCTTCTTCTAGTATGTCTGAAGACAACTACAGTGTATTTACATGTAAGTAAATCTTTTTTTTTTTTTTTTTTGAGACAGGTTTTTCTGTGTAGCTCTGGCTATCCTGGAACTCACTCTGTAGACCAGGCTGGCCTTGAACTCAGAAATCCACCTGCCTCTGCCTCCCAAGTGCTGGGATTATAGGCGAGCACAACCACTGCCCGGCTAAGTAAATCTTTTAAAAAACAATCAAACACCTGCCAGAAGCATGACTTCCTGCCTATCCTAGAATGTTTCGATGACAGTTAATATCTACTTTTTAGCATGGATCATTCTAGATTAAAGGTAATTCTTTTTTTTTTTTCCCCAGCCTACACCTTGCTTTGTAAACCAGGGTGGCCCAAATTCAGAGATCCACTCTCCTATACCCCTGTTGTTGGGACTAAAAGTGTCCACTACTACTAGGCCCAGCTAAGGTAATTAAATCTTGGTAATATAGGCAAATACTTTCTAGATTCTAGAGTCTGTCACCCTTGGCTTTTGAAGAGGTGTTGGTGGCTAGAGCCAGTATATCACATATTTTACCAAAGAATTATATTCCCAATTCCTGGTCAATTTTCCCCCTCAAGTATTTCTGTAGTGCTAGCACACATTCTACAACCATACCAGCTCCAGGTTTTTAAGTGTTTAATTACTTAATCTGACTGGTGGAGGGGTGCAGCTGTACTATGGTATATGTGTACAGGTCAGAGGGCAACACAATTTTTATGAGCTAGGTCTCTCCCTTAACTCTCTCTATGTGGGACCTGAGGATCAAACTCAGGTTGTTAGGCTGGGTGGCAAGCACTTTTCTAAAGAGCCATCTCTAGCACTTGGCCCAGGTTTTAAACATAGACTGACATACTGACAAGAGCTGAGGAATAGTAATTTTCAAAACTAACTCCACTAGTTAATGTGCAACCACTAGCAAGTTATACAATAACCATGCGGTAAAATTTTCTCATCTGCAATGATCCTAAGATGATCTTTCTTTAAAAATTACAATGATTAAATCAAGCATAATAAAATATGCACAAAGAGCAAGACTGCAATAAGATACTTATTTTGAGCCTAGGAATTTTTTTTGTTTGTTAGTTTTTCGAGACAGGGTTTCTCTGTATAGCCCTGGCTGTCCTGAAACTCACTCTGTAGACCAGGCTGGCCTCGAACTCAGAGATTCACCTATACCTTTGCCTCCCAAATGCTGGGACTAAAGGCGTGTGACACCACTGCCCGGCTGAGCCTAGGAATTTTTAAAAGTTCATTTCCAGCTTTAAAATGGTTTCATTACAATCTTCATTGTGAAAGATTAAAACTTTTGAGTTTTAAAAGCTTAGATAATGCTACCACTACTTATTTGTATAAAATTTTTAAAGAAGATCTCTTAGCTACTGTTTTAGTGGCCAGCTGAAACATCTCTACTAAAGATATAACTACACATCCTTGTCTTTGGGATTACCTGGGTGGTCTGTGCATATCCTTGAGTTGGCTGGGCGGTGTAAGCACTGTAGCTGCAAGAAGAATTAAACACAAGAATTGACTACAGAATATTTGGATTATTACTGCATATCCTTTAAACTACAAAAGGCCCCATACTCTAAAACATTAACTGAAGACAAAATATTGTTGCAGAAGGCTGACTTACCCCTGCTGGGCTGCAGCTTGGCTATAGGTACTGTAATCTAGAAGAAACAAGAAAAATTATTAGCCCAGACAAGAAAGGTTAAAGAGACAGATGGAATTCAAGCAGTAATAATAATTCTTAAATGTTTAGAGTGGACCTATATGCAGACACATCCCAGTTAGCACATCTCATCTCAACACCAAACCAACTAAGTCAGTTAACTATACAAAGTCTGAATATGGTGCTAGCCAATGAGGTCAAGATCAGTTGAGTTGGCAGGGATGCCTGGCCAGATACCCTACAACCATGAACCCATCTCAACTACCAGCTATCAATTCAAAGACACTATCATTATCTTAAGTCTAGATCAAGACCACAAAACAGCATCAACTTTACTGTCAAGATTTAGACAGAGCCACAGAAAGTATTAAAATTTCTTTCTTTCTGCTTTTTGAGACAGGCTTTCTCTACCTAGTCCCAGCTGTAGACCACGGTGGCCTTGAGCTCACAGATCCAGAGTCTGCTGCCCACCCACCCCAGAGATTAAAAGTGACCACCATTTTTGTTGACTTGAGACAGCATCTCTCTATATAACCTCCAACTCAGAGATCCACCTGCTTCTGCCCACCCAGGGAAGGGATTACAGGAGCAAGCTACTACGTCCAACATCTGTCAGTCTATCACTTTAGTAAGACCCTAGAACAAGTGAAACAGAATGACAGAAAACAGGACAGTCATTAAATCTAAAAAGGGCCTGCAGTCAAGAGCTGTTACCTTCATAATATGACAAAAAGATAATAAACCCCAGTGAAGCCAAAGTAAAGGATGGGAGTAGATAAACGGACCATGTGCTCATTCCCCTTGACGTAACCTGACGTGTGGATGCCTGGTTCCAACTCCAGCATAATGCACACACAACTGACCAGTTAATACAATTCCAAAAACTGGCAAAGAGAGAAGAACAGCACTTAACAGGCCTAGGGGAAAAGTTGCTCTAGGTTCACAATTGCTACTTCTTAGAACCTAAAATGACTTCAGCAGCAGCAGCAACAAAAATCACATATTTTCTTCTCTGTAAATAAGTCTACGTATCATTTTCTTTCTTATATGAAAACTATATTATATCAAAAGGAACTAGCCTTGTGAGGTGTCATATCCCCTTCATCTCTGCACTCAAGCAGAGCTCAGGTGGATCTCTGTAAGTCTGAGTTCAGCCTAGTCTACATAGTGAGTTCCAGGACAGACAGGGCTATAAAAAGACCCTGTCTCAAAAACAAATAAAAAAAGGAACTAAATCTAAACTATGGAGGTGTTGAATAATGAAAATAAATGCCTATGTTTTCAAAACATCACTGAATTAAAGCTACCTAAGTTTTGGGCATTTTTTTAAGGCAGAGAATTTAAAAAAAAAAAAATAGTTCTAATTACTTCCTCTCTACAGAATACGTATCTTGTTCGGTGTTCAAAGACAGCGCTGTTATTAAGACAAAACAAAAGGGTCCTTTCTTTTCCAATCAGAAAGTAGTCCCTCACCCAATGTACAGCTGACATCTTTCTTCATGGAGGGATCTTGCTTACTCCATGTAAATCCGAAGCCTGCTTCACAATCTCCTGGCCAACAGTACTTTCCTGAACTCATCTCCCCCACCCCCTTTGGTTTTTTTCTGAGACAAGGTTTCTGACTGTCCTGGAACTCACTCTGTAGATCAGGATAGCCTCGAAACACAGAGATTTACCCAACTTTGCCCCCACAAGTGTTGAGACTAAAAGCCTGCACCACCACCACTGAACTCATCTCTTAAAACTTTCTGCACCTCACGGGACAACTTTCCTTCCTCTACACCCTTAAATTCAGAGCTCTGATTACCATTATCAGTAAACTGTCCAAAAGATATCTACAATGAAAAAAAAATCTATAACAAAATTCTGAAACATTTCCAATAAAGCTACATTTTCTTTGGTGGTGGTAGTAGTGGTTCTGAGACAGGATCTAACTACTTAGCTGGCTGACCTCAACTAGTTATATAGACCAGGCTAGCCTCAAACTTGCTACAGACCCCATATGGCTCTCTGTAACACAGTGCTGAAATTATAGGTATGTGCCTCCACGCCTACTTGCTACCTTCCTTTTTTGTCTGCCCCCCTTTTTTCCTTTTCTTTCTCTCTCTTTTTTTTTTTTTTTTTT
>NW_022196905.1:25094764-25119859 GCF_008632895.1 Mastomys coucha | reverse complement strand
TTTTTTTTTCCTTTTCTTTTTGCTACAGGGTCTCTCTATGTAGCTCTGGCTGGCCTCAAACTCTGCACTCCCAAATCTAGGATTAAACAATGACTGGCTACTTGCCACATTCTTTATATGAAAAACAACACCTGTAAATCATTTCTCTCCATGTAGCATTTGTAAAATATACCAACAAAGCAAATACTGCAACCTACATTTTGTTGAGATTTCTGTATAAAAATGACTTTTTGAGTCATTAAGTTCGATGTTTACAAAGACTCACACAAGAGCAGTTATGTAAAACTGGCAACACTGACACAGAACAGCTAACCAACTCAGACGAGGGTGCAACCAAAGGATTTGGTGGGCTAAGGAAAAAAGCAACCACTCCCACCATGTTTACCTACCTAATACACCACTTAAGTCTACTGTTTCAAACATGACATTGAAGCAATAGTCAGATAATTTAACAATTGAAAAATGTCCTTAAATGCCCAAATATGTAAGCACTTCACTAAAAATAAAAAGCAGGTTGCGGTGCTCTGACATGGGGGCATCCTAGAACGCTGATAATGTTTACCTTTTGTTCGGGCAGCGATTTAGATACTGCAGTTCTGCTTTACTGGACACACTCTGTAGTTACTATTCTACAAGATACAGCTGAGGGTAAACCATCATTTCCCCTAAGGCAATGGCTTGCTTCAGGGCAGTCATTTGCCAAGCTGAAGAGATTTGAAGGCTTAGGCTACATAATTCATTAAAGCTAGCAAGGATAACTTTATTGGGACCAAAAAAATGTTGCTTTAAGAACTGAAGGGCTCAAGAAAAAAGATTTTTTTTTCTGGGACAGGATTTCTCTGTGTAGCCCTGGCTGTTCTCAACTCACAGAGACCACCTACCTCTGCCTTCCCAGCACTGGGACTAAAGGTGTGCATCACCACTGCCCCCTTAAAAGGTCTAAAACTAAACTAAGTTTTTCAGGAAAGTCTTAAAGTCCCCTCAGCAGGGCCTGAACTGTGGGTATAGGAGAGCACACTTTTAAACTCGAATTTGTTCAGGGTGCTTATCAGATAACAAAGATGACTAAAATGTGGCAATGATCTATCAAGCAGAAAAATTGCAATTGCTTTCTTGGGCTTTAGAGGCTAAGAGAAGAGTAAAAGGACCACCAAAGAAACCACTTTCCACTAGGATCTACTGAGCTGTTACTACTGTATCTCAGTCTCCTCTTACGGACACTTTGGGTAGTCTGCTATCAGAAGCCACCTGTTTAGTAACTAACTATCGTCTGCGTCGTCAAAGTGTGATGTTGGAAGCTTTCCTAAGCCAAATGAAGGACACAGGGCTTTTCCTGTCTTCCCCCTTGCTTTCTCCTACTGCCTCCAAGGCCACATTATCAGATCCTAGATTCCGCTAGAAGCAAAAGCAAAAACAAAACAAAAACAACAACAAAAACCCCGTCACCGGGCCAGTTAACTGCGTTCCAAACTGCAGGTGAAGGCTAGGCTACACTTAATCGCTCCTTAAGGACCGCAACATCCATCTCATTCTAGAGTTCCCGCCGAGGACTTTCAAAGTCAGCTATGGGTCTCTTCCCCTGGCCTCAAGAGGGCCAAGGAATAAATCAGCCTGCTGGCTTAATGAGCAGGCCCACAGAAACGTGGGGGCCGAGGCTTTTCTGCTCCTCCCGTATCAAAGCTGCTAGAAATTTCTTTCTGGAGTCTCCTCTCCGGATCCAGACGGACCCTGTTATACAACCGATCCCCCGCGCCGTTGGCTGAGAAAAGGACACTGGGAAGCCACTGCTTTTTGGGTAGGGAAGGAGGTGGAGTTAACCCATGATAAAAATCGAAGCCTCTGAGTGGGGAGAACGAAGATCTGGGGAGCCAACTAGGTCTCAAAGACCCGAGCAAGCCAGCGTTGGGCTTGAGCTGGGAGCCCTCCAGGGGGCAGCTCGGTAGCGCCGGGCCGGCCGGGCCGGGCCTGAAGGATAATGGGGCTCCCTTCCTAACCCGGCGCCCCATTCGAGACGCCTTTTTGTTTGTTTGCTTTTTTTTTTTATATCTGTGTTTCTATACAATAAACACTTGCCCTGAGGCTAGCGACGGGAGGACAGGTTACAGGGGAGAGCGGCCACGGCTTCTCGAGCCGCCATCAGACACCTCGCTTCACGCGCCTCCGGGGTGATGGGCTCCAGGCCCGGCCGCGGTCCCCTTTGGGCCCCCGAGGCCCTAGGCCCCGCCCACGTGGCGAGAGACCCGGAGCACCCGCACCGACAACCGCCACACAAAGGAGGCCCAGACGGGCTCCGCACGCCCCTGACTACCGCGAGGCCGGCCCTCGCGCGCGCAACGCGGGCGCCGGAAGGTTCCAGAACCAGCCCGCCTGGTGGGGGGAGGGGAAGGGAACGCGGACCCCCCCCAGCTCCTCGGGGGCCGCGGCGGGAACCCCAACCCCTTTCAGCAATTCCACTCAGTCATCCCCGCCACCCCGAGAGGCGAGCGCCCCCCAGTCTGGGTGTCCCAGCTGTCGCCGGCGCGACCGCGATCCCACTCCACTTACCCGTGGACGCCATTTTCTCTCCTTCCTCCTCGTTCTCTCAACGTCCGTCTCCCTCTCACGTTCCCCCTAGGCGCCGCACTGCGCAGGCGCGAAACCCGCAACCTCGGATGCTACCATTTGGCCAGGCCGCAGGGGTGGGCGAAGAGGGATGAGCCGGTGCTCTCCGGCTCTCCGCTCCCGAAATCGTTGACCCAGTGCTCTCCAAAGAGCCGGACGTGACGCGTGATCTAAAAAAAAAGGCACCTCAGGGGCCAGCGCGCTAGTGAGCGAGGGCCACCAGCAAACCCGACGGATCCTCTGCACGGGCCTTGGTGGCTTGGAATGGTTACGCCCGCTGGCTCTAGGGACCGTCTCTGAAGAGTCTGCCCTGCAGGGAGACGGAGGCTGGCGGGAGGGCTTGGGGGAAGGGATCCCGGCCTGGCACAACTGCTGACTAATCGGCGGGCGGGATCACGCGCCCGTGTGTGTGCGCGCAGCGGGTTTCGGGCGCCTAGGTCTCGGCCTGGAACCGGCAGCCCGGCTACCGGGCGGGCCCCCCACCTCGGTGTCCTCGGGTGGGTGGGGGTGGAGAGGACGTGCTCCCCAGGACCTTGGACGCGTGGCCAGAGCGGGCGGGGGAGGGGACCGCAGTCCGTCAGCTCGGGAGGGAGGCCGGGAATGCCGCGCCCGACCCCAGTAACGGTCGGGGTTGAGAGAAGCCCTGTAATCATCCTTCAACTCATACCCTTGTTTTAACAGAAAACCCAGGCCCAAGAAATTGAGTCCTTCCCCTAAAGTTACAAAGCTGAATTCGACCCAGACAGACCCCAGGACTCCCCTCTCTGTGCACCACCCGGAAGCTTCTCCACTGTCCTTGACTTCCCATTCTGTCCTCCTGGCTTCCCAGTAAGGTAGGCAGGGTGTGATGATGCACAGCTTGGAGAGGTCTCTGACAAGGGCTTCAGAAGGACACTGAGGCGGATTGTTAGCGAGTGGTTTCTTTTTTTTGTTGTTGTTGTTTTGTTTTGTTTTGTTTTAAGAGTTACTGACACGGTGGACAGACACAGACAAACATTAGCATGGCGGGCGAAGACTGTAGAAACCAGGGTCCATGTGGGAGAAGTAGGCGTGTCACACCTTTCTGAGGATGGGCGTGGGTTCACCGCTGAAGCCTAGGGCTGGCAGCAGGCAGGGAAGGGAGCTGGAAGCCGGATGTGTAGCCACCGGTTTTCCATTTGATGTATAATCACCTTCAGGTGAGAGATCCAGGCATCCGAGTCTGTTAGCTAGCGACTCACAGTGTCTCCATAGGGGCCCGTCGGAACCTGAATGGGGAAAGGCTTGTATTGTGTTCTAGAGGGAGCAGCTGGATTCATTATTTGATTCTTACAAGTTCCATTTTATTAATTGAAGATATGGTTGGAGGAGTGTTACGGCTTGCCTATGATGTATGAGGCCCTAGTTTCCATTCCTATCGCCAAGAAAGAGAAGAGACTGGTCCAGAGGACTCGAGGCCCAGTTCTGTATGTCCATGGACCTGTCCCCTAGTGCCCAGGGATGGAATGGTTATGAGAAGGTGCAAGAGGAAGCTTCATTTTAGGTGACCCTGCCTGCCCTCCGGGTAAGGGTGAAATCTGCCTGCTTTTCTGAACTTCAAGCCAGTACCAAGGGTAAAGGGTGGAGTTCACCACAGCAGGACCTGGGGCTATGCTAATATGTCTGTCAATGAACACAAGCCTTGATTACGTGCAAGGAGTAGTAGTATCCTGGTGAGTCTGGCGAGCCCTCTGAGTAGGGGAAAAGCCAAACTTTGCTCATTAGGATAAAATTCACACTGCAAGAAGGGGACATTGACAATTCCGAGTGAGTAGGAGATGGCCTGTTGAGGGGCAGAGGAGAGTGTCACCTTTGGCATATGCTAGGGAGAGCCTTGGCAAGGAAGCTAAGTAGAATCATTTTCTCCCCTGAATCAGCTCAGGAGACTCAGAGGCCTGCCCGGGAAGGATAGCAGGGTCTGGAGGAACGGCTGGGTGCCAGGAGAGGACAGGAGAAAAGCTGTGCTGTGTGGTCAGAGCTCGGAGCAGCTGCGCCTTTACTTGTAAATTGTCTATGCCTCTCCATGAGGAATGACGGGCGCTTTGGGTTTGTTTGAGAAAGAGTTGGGGCGAGAAACAGGTGAAATGGTGCAGATTTGTGACCCAACACTTAAAGCCTAGACAGAGACAGGAGAATCTCAAACCCCCGAGCTAGGGTTACGTGATGAGATTTGTTTAAAACAACAACAAAAAACTTGTAGAAAAGGGAAAGTTGTAGGCCTCCACTCTTCCTTTCTCTTACCATCTGTAAGGAAAATGTATCCGAATCAGCAGTTCACAGATTAGGAGACTTGCCCAGGGTCATACAGCAGAAAGCTGCAGCAGACACTGGAATATCTTTTGCAAAACGAGGCTTGGGCCAGGACTGGGGAGGAAATGGTGCCTTGACTGTAATCACCTTGTAAAGCTTGGCACACAGACTCCTGTAGCCCACTTTCAACCCCACATTGCTTGTCCCATTAGTGGGCCCTAGGCCCCATCCTCTGTTCAAGGGCATCTGAGGCCTCAGGACTCCCTAAGGCTGGGAACACTGGAAAGGAGACAGGAAGTGGGAGGCTAGAGCTGGCCTTGACTTGGCCATTCCCAGGGGAACATAACCATCATTTTGGCAGTGAATGGTCCTATATCTTCCACTAAGACTTAAAGCCTACCAGACTCTGTTTTGTTTTTTAAAACCGGGTCTCATGTCACCCAGGCTGGTTTTTTAACTTAACATGTAGCCAAGAGCTCCTAAACTTTTCTTTTATTCTTTGTACAGCACTGAGGAGCAAATCCAGGTGCCTATGTATGGCTAGGTAAGCACACTACCACTGTCTGGTCTGTAATGACCTTGTACTCCAGTTCCTTGTCTCTGCCTCCTGAGTGCTAGGATCACAGGTGTGCACTACCACCTGGCCCCATCAGGACTTTATGAATGGCCCTGGCCCATCCCAGATATGTGGGCAGGTAGGATAGGCAGGTGGCTAGTAAGAACACAGGTTGGGACTTGAGCCCACTATGACCAAGCTATTGGACCTGCCTCTGCAGGTTCAGTTTCCCCCTCTGTAAAATGGGGTCATTGGGGGCTGGAGAGATAACTCAGTGGTTAAGAACACTGACTACTCTTCCAGAGGTCCTGAGTTCAATTCCCAGCAACCACATGGTGGCTCACTACCATCTGTAATGGGATCTGATGCCCTGTCCTGATGTGTCTGAAGACAGCTATAGTGTACTCACATACATAAAATAAATAAAAAACAAACTAACAAAAAATGAGGTCACTGGTAAAATAGAGGGGGAATCAGATAAAAGCAGCATAAATAATTTGCTACTGTTTTTGTTTATCCCTAGCCTACAGCCTCAGGACCACCTTTGACTACCATCAACCAAATATGCATGCCTGGGATGGCCCTGGCTCCCTATCCCGGGCCCTGCCCCTTGCTTCCTCGGTCCTGATGCTGCTGCTGAGCTGCCTGTGGCTACTGGGGGCTGGCCCCAGCCTCAGATTGGCTCCAGAGCTGCTAATGGAACCCTGGCAGGGTGAGGACTGGCTACATGAGCCTTGAAGGAAGCTAGAGAGTTACTCTAGGGCCCGAAACAAGTTAGTGGCATTAGTGTGAACCTTATGGAGGATATACAAGAGTAGGGCAGAGTGTCCCAGGGCAGGTTAGTGCTCTGACATGCCCAGCTCATCCACAGTCAAGAAAGAGGGCGGAGGATGCTGTAAAGGCACAGACGGTGAGGTGGAAGCCATGGGCAGGAGTGCTAATAGAACCCCTTTCTGAGAGGTTTTCAGCCAAGCGTGTACTTCCTACAAACTTGCCTCCAGTTTACATTTTAGGAACCCAAATGTTCCCGGAGATGTAGAAATTTTTCTAAGGTCATGCAGCTCTGTGGGTGTGCGTGGTTCTAGCAGGCAGTTTTTATTAGAACTAGTGCTATTAACCAGATGTAGAAGAGAGTTGGTAAGTGTGTGATGAACAGTTTCAGTGTGCCTGGGACATAGCAATACTTAGCAGTTGGTTGCTGTATGTTGATTCGCATTAATATAACTAGAGAGTAGCTGTGGCATTAAGAAGACTTTGATGTCCTCTACCAGTGACTAGGTAGTGACATTTGACAGCCTGACTCCTGGGTAGGGGTGGCTGCCATACCAGGTGGCCCTGGTAAAGGGCAGTCCACCCTCTGACCTGAGCCTCTTGTTCCCAGTGCACCGGCTACTGACCCATGCTCTGGGCCACACTGCATTGCCGGGCCTGCTCCTGAGCCTGCTGCTCCTGCCCACTCTGGGCTGGTGGCAGGAGTGCCACTTGGGCACTCTGCGCTTCCTGCACAACTCTACCGTGCTTGCCCTGGCTACTGGGCTGCTGGCTGTGCTGCTGGCAGGCCTTGGGGTGTCCGGTGCAGCTGGAAGCTGTGGCTATATGCCTGTCCATCTAGCCATGCTAGCGGGACAGAGTCACTACCCTGGATGGCCTCAGAGGACACTACCACCATGGCTACTACCATGGCTGCTGCTGGCCCTGACCCTGCTGCTCACCTCTGAGCCACCCTTCCTGCAGCTCCTTTGTGGCCTTCTTGCTGGCCTAGCCTGTATCCTTTGCCTGAGCTCAGGGACCACATGAACCTCGCTGGGCCTCTTGGGTGCCTCGGAAAAAAATGGCACAAGGGAGTCATGTCTAAGCTATGCCAGATGACCAAACACCTGCTCCTGACACATCATCTTTTGAGCAATGCTCTAGGGTAGGAACAGGGCTCATGGCCAAGTGGAGGTAGGTGTCCTTTACAATCAGAGAATGTTATGAAATGCATGGGAGACCTGAAGGGGCCCTAGAAGTCTCTAACCTGGATCCTGTGTGAAGGTGGCATCAAAACTAAGATGAGCAGGCTGGGTATAGGGCATAACTGAGAGGAAGGCTCAGTGGGAGCAAGCCTGGGGCTCTTTGGAAACAAAGTGCCAACTTAGGCTCATGGTACAGGGCCTCTTAAACATAAGCTTTGCTCCCAGGATACGGGAAAAATAGCCACCGAAGAGAACAGGCTGACCCATACATCAGGCAATCACAGGATCATTTCAGTCACTCAGGTCTGGCTGACAGTAGGCACACAGGATCTGGGAAGAGGCTGATGAGGTGGCGGGGGGGGAAAGGCTCTTCCCCTCTGGCTGACTAGTTTCAGGCAGTACATTTTGTTCTTGGCTTCAGCTGTCGATGTGAGTGAAAATGTGGTCCTGAGGGATGTAGCAAGGTGAGACACATGGGAATGCTTACACATTCCCTTCACTCCGCTTCATTGTTTTTCCTTGACTAGCTGCCCTGTCCTGGGCAGGAAGATGCTGCTGGGGCCTTCCGGTGCCTGGAGCTCTCGGAGTGGAGACTGCAGGTGTTACAGGAAGGTTTTCTTTGCAAGACTCTGGCCCAGTGCTGGCCACTGAGACTCCTTCCCACCCCAGGCAGTCTGGGTGATCTGCCTGTCACTTATCCTGTTGGAGTGAGGTGAGGGTGGTGTCGGGCTCAGTGTTGGATGGTGGAAGTTGTGACAGTGGCTGGCAGTCCAGGCCATCCACCTCTGTCCCCACAGGCCTGCCTCCCCTAGACCTCCTTACCTGGCTTCCTCAGACTCCTGGCCTCACAGTGATGGCTCTGCTCAGCTCCCACCAGGCCTGGAGCCTGGACAGCTAATGTGGAAGACCTCAGAGAGGCACTTGGACTGGGCTGGGCCCAGCTTTGCTTCAGCAACACCAATGTGGGCAGCCCTAGATGAGCAGATGCTACAGGAAGGGATCCAGGCCTCACTTCTTGATGCATCAGTTCAGGGTTCCCAGAGCTCTCTGTGGTTGCCAAAGCCCTCTGTGTCTTCTCTAAGGTAAGGCAGGGTGGGCAGGGGTGTGGCCTCCTGATGTGGAAGCCATGCTGCCCTGACATTTCTTCCTTGTCCTCACCTCACAGGCTGCAGCAGCTACAACACATGGGATTCCCCACTGATCAAGCTGCAGTGGCCTTGGCAGCTACAGGGCGTGTAGAGGGGGCAGTGTCACTGCTGGTGGAAGGGCTAGTGGACACTGAGGCCCTGGTGACTGAGGGGAGGAGTGGTCCTGCCCACTGCACGGGCACTGGGACCACATAGTCCAAAAAAAGAGTAGGCCTGGCCTGAGTCCTTACCTTGTCTGCTGAGGGCTTGGTGGGGTCTTGACCGCATCCCTGGGGCAGCACTAGGCCCCAACATGTTTCCCTGGTACTTTCTAAGAATAAAGCTGATTTGCCTTTCAAACCTGGTCTCCTGAGTGTCAGTTGCCATGTCTGGCTCCTCTGTGTTGGCATCAGGGAGGATGAAGGAGTGAGCAAGCAGTAAATGTGTGGCTGATGCAGGAGGATGACTCCTGGTGTCCAGGACCACAGGACTCCTGCCTCCATATCCTTGGCTTGGGTAGACCCTTCTGGCTGCCCTGGGCAGCACATAGAGACCAAGCAGAGTAGGGTCAAGCGGGGATGTTTATTGTCAGGAACATAGCAATCTGTGGCATCTGCAGCAGGCACTTGGAATAGGAGTCCCTTCCACACATCCCATTCCCACATGGGACATGGGAGCAGTGGGCCTGGGGTAGAACTGATATAAGAAGCACCAACTGTTCAGTTAGAGATTAAGCAGCCTGGACTCAGGTGGATACTCAGCACCAGAAAACGAAGGGCACACGGGACTCCCCAAGGTTTTACAGGAGGGGAACTGAGACTTCTGCCCCAATCCTTGCATGTCTGCAGGGCCAGGCGGTCCCAGGTCCCAACTTCAGGCAGCTGAGATGACTTGTACCTCCATCCACCCCCTTTGAAGCCTTTTCACCCCATTTCACAGAGGGAACTAACTAGGCCAGTTACAAGTGAGGCCTGACTTTCTGAGGCCCAGTCCTTATTTAGTCTGTCATGTATAGGCTGCCATCACTGAGATCTGCCTACCCCTAAGACCAAGATGGCACAGGGGTCCCTGAGGATATTAATAAATAGGAACTGGCAGTCCCTGGAGGCAGCTGGCCAAGTCCAGGTTAGGGGAGGAAGCCTGGCGTTGAACCCTGAAGAGCCACCACCACTCTCTCAGCTCCTCTCGTTGCGTCTCCTGGGGGTGATGATCTGGTAGTTGGTTGGGTGTCCTCCCCTCTTGCCTCGAAGGAGGCTGGGAGTACCTGTGCCATCAGGGCCTGCCCCAGATCCCAAGTCTGGTTCTGCCAGAGGGAATAAGGAGAGAGGCTGTGTCAGGAGGGCATTCACATGTGGAACCCACTCTTTGCCCTGGGAGGTAGCATGGTACCCTGGCATCCTAAAGATGGAAGTGTAGGAAATAAGGGTCTCTAAGGGCTGGTTAGTTCCTGCCCACAACCTCTTAGCCTCCAGACTGTTGAGGTCCCTCGGCTGCCTGATGTCTGATTTGATTAATTGGGATGGGTAGACTCACCACATAACACTCCCTAGGGTTTTTTGTTGTTGCTTTTGTTTTTCGAGACTGTTTCTCTGTGCAACAGAACCCTGGCTGTCCTGCATTTGATTTGTGGACCAGGCAGGCCTTAATTTTACAGAGACCCGCCTGCCTCTGCTTCCCGAGTTCTGGGATCCGTATGACACCACATCTGGCAGTGATCAGTTTTTTGAGGCTTATTTGGAGTGAAGATGAATTCTGTTTTTTGGGTTTTTTTTGAGACAGGGTTTCTCTGTGTAGCCCTGGCTGTCCTGGAACTCACTCTGTAGACAAGGCTAGCCTCGAACTCAGAAATCCACCTGCCTCTGCCTCCCAGGTGCTGGGATTAAAGGTGTGAGCCACCACTGCCCGGCAAAGATGAATTCTGGATCATCTGAATGAAATAACTAAGTAAACTGAGGCCAGGGAAGAGAGTCTCCCTCTCTCCTTAGGTTAAAGCACCATTTTGGAGGAAAGGGCTTAGTAGAGTCAGGCTTTGGCCCTGAGCAGCTTCAGGGGAATGGGAGGGCCCTGTTGTATGATTTCTAAAATTAAGGATATTTTCAGATAGACTCCGAGGGCCTAGGCAGTACTAACAGAGACTGAAGTAATTTCCAAAGGGAGTTGTGGCAAGATCTGCCCTGACCTGCACATAAGCTGAACCCCAAGCATAAACATAGCGTACTTGCCTCCTGAGAAAACTAATATCCTTCAAACCCAAGAAGAGGCTCTTCTGTCCAGGAAACCTGTGAGTACCTGCTAATACCCCATAAAGCCAGGGAGAAAGGCAAGGCAGGCTATTTTCCTAGTGGGGGAGAGCCTAGGATGGGTACTTGACCAATTACCTCCCTGTTCCTAGGATGGGGATGACTTGTAACTGAAGGTGCTGCTTAGGGGTGGGCCACTCATGGGGCCTTGCACATTCTCCAGGGGCTGTCAGAAGCATGGCCCACTAAGGATGGAATCACAGTGGCTCTCCCCAGTTCTCCCCCTCTGTGCTCTCTAGCTGCCCCTCCTACTGTTTCACTGATACAGAGAGGACAGGGTACCAGGAAAAGTGCTAAGGATTTGGGCTTTGGTTATGTTACCAGTGGTCCCTCAGGCCATTGGGAGGCCATGGGGATGGAGGATGGGTGCTAAGAGGCCTAGGGTAGAGCCTTGCTATGTCTCCCATCAAGACCACAGTCTCCCCTCCTGAGGCAGGGACAGGGCTGAGGTGGAAAGAGGTCTAGCATGTTTCTAGAGTTGAGAGAAGCCACATGGCTAATGGGTGGGAATTACAGTCTATGGGCACTTTTTTTTTTTTTGACAAAGTTTTGTTCAGTAGCCCAGGCTAGTAGGCCCAGACCAAGCACCAGGAGGCATCCTGGGCTACTATCCTCCTGTCTCAGCCCTCCAGTGCTGTGGTATCGTAAACATGTAGCTACCATTCCTGACTCGGACAACACACACTCCAACCTCTAGATCTTATTAAACTTTGTGTCAGGGTTGTCCCTCTCACCTCCATATGGCACACCTGGCTATTTCCTATGACCCCACACAGGGTCCCCTCTTCCAAGAAGTCTCCAATGTCCAGCCAGAAGGGCCCACATCCTCAGGCACTCCTGGAATCTCTACGGGGACTGACAGACAGTTCTCCAGTGTCCATCTGAGCCAAGCATCCAGTTGGTGCTTCCTGGTTTTGATGAACAAAGGGTTGATTTCAACCCTGCCTGATCTCCTCAGATTTTAGATTTATAGGAGGGGAGGGTGGACATACTGTGGAAACCTCTGGGCTGTGAGATAGGGCTGAGATAGAGGCTGGAGGGGACAAGGGCTTGCCTATGGGATCGGAGCTCTCCGTGGGCAAGTGAGGAGCAGCCCATGCCTGCGAATGGCCTGCCCCATCTCCCCACACCAGCTATGGGTTCCTTAGCCTCACTCAGGCTGCCTGTACCTGCCTTTGAGAACATTCCTGGTCCACCTCTCAGAAACCTTGAGGAAAACAACCCTGCAGACTTCTCAGCCTTTGTTCTCCCTCTGCTTGTTCACTCACTCATAATGCTTGCCCTTCTGGTCTTCACTGATACATCACCTCCAGGAAGCCCTCCTGGACTGTTTCCTCCTGAACTGGCTCCCTATCTCACGGTGATGACTGAACCTAAGGACTTGTATAAGTGAAGTTAAGGCTCTACCATGAAGCCATGTCCCCAGCAGGCACAATTATACACTACTCTGTCACTTATCCCTTCTTAGCATCTGCTGCCATTGCTATCACCTCACCCCAGCCCTAAACTGCACAAGGGCAGGGCTATATCTATTGGCTTTGTTGGAGCCTGTGCAGGTAGGTGACTGCTAGAACAGGAAAGCTAGTTCCTTGTGCCAGGCTCTATGTCCTTGATGAGTGGAAGGATGTGAAGTTTCTTCTGGCCCAGACCAAGCACCAGGAGGCGTCTTCTTCATGCCCAAGCCTGTCCCAGGCCCATCCTGGGAGGGTTTGCCCCTGCCTGCCCGCCCTGCCATTACCTGGCCAGATGATGGCTTCCAGAAGTGTGACCCGTCTGGCCAGGAGCTCCAGCTGAGCCTGCTGCTGCAGGAAGCTCTGTAAGCTAGGAGCCTGATGGGAGATCGAGAAGAGCAGACGGTGCGAGTCTGGCCTCTAAGGGCTGGGCTGGGAGCCAAGGGGGTGAAGGCAGCTACATGCTGGTGGGCTTCAGGGCAGGAGTCTGGACCAGCATCCCCTCATGAGAGAGGGAGAAGGCTTGCCTAGCTCCTCAGGTAGCCAGGAGGATGGGAACTTGAAGGGTGAATGTCAGGCTAATGGTCAGGCTCTCTTGAGCCCTGACAGGGAACTTGAGGACACTAGGACCATAGTGGCAACTGCAGGAGGGACACCTGGGGCCAGGAAGAGTGTTCAGAACTTTTTGGGGAAACTGGTCAGAACTGGCAAGTGCTCTATTACCCAGAATCCTCTGGGTCCTGAGTCTGCCTCTGTCACCCACAGTTCCCTGCACTTTGGAATCTAGCTGTGTAACCTATTTCTCGTAGGTCTGGAGACTGTCTCCATTGCCCATGACCTCTCTAGAGTTGAAGCCCAAGTAAAGTATACATCCCTTATCTATAATACCATGGGCTTGGGCTCTAACTATATGAGCCCTGACCCCAGTATGGCTAGAGTCTAGCTATTACAATCCCTTGCTGATTAGGCGTTTGGTTTCTTCTCTCTCTCTCTCTCTCTCTCTCTCTCTCTCTCTCTCTCTCTCTCTCTCTCTCTGTCTCTCTTTCTTTTTGTTGTTTTTTTGTTTCATTTTTCAAGACAGGGTTTCTCTGTAGCCCTGGCTGTCCTGTAGACACCCACTCT
Source organism: Mastomys coucha (assembly GCF_008632895.1). Taxonomy (NCBI): domain Eukaryota; kingdom Metazoa; phylum Chordata; class Mammalia; order Rodentia; family Muridae; genus Mastomys; species Mastomys coucha. The sequence continues at coordinate 25,106,479 of NW_022196905.1, read as the reverse complement.
GTAGACCAGGCTAGCCTCAAACTCACAGAGATCCTTTTGCCTCTGCCTCCTGAGTGCTGGGATCAAAGGTGTGGGCCACTATGCCTAGCTTTGGAGTCTGTTTTCATTGCCCATAATTTCTTGCAAATCTCATCATCTGTTGTCTCCAAGCTCTGTAAGTAACTACTTCACCCACAATGCCTAGTGAGAGACACAAGGATGAGTCCAGGAGCAGGACCTCCCCCCCGCTCTCCCCCCCCAGAGAGGGGATCAGTCATTCAAGGTTGAGTAGCCTCTGTAGCCTGTGCTTTTTCAGCCTCAGAACTGGACTCAGGCCAGTTCTACCCCAAGAAGGTTTTGGGGAGGCTGGTAAGCAGGGGCTGGGCTGGCTGGCCGTCTGTCTGTCTCTACTCACCATAGAGCCCAATCATTGTTTCCAAGATTAAAACCCTCTCAGCTAAAATCTTCAAAGCCTCGCGTAGTTGGTGCAACCCCTCCCCCTGTGGAGGAAAGAGACAGATGCAGCCGTGACGGGGGGGCAGGGAGGGAACCCTGCAAAGCCTGCCAGTGGCCCATGCCCCACCCAAGACATGCACCTGTAGGCCTGTACCACCTTCCACAGCCCTGGACCCATGGACAGCCAAACAAGACCGAGGGGGACAGGATGGGGCAAGGCAGGAGGAAGCAACCCCTGGACACCCTTTCAGAAAGTGCTGGCCTTGAACCCGGCTGCGTGCAGATTGTGCCACTCTGGAGGGCACCCATCTGCTTTCTCCAAAAAAGCCACATTATTCTCAAGGCCCTGTGGCACCAGGTTGACCTCTCACCCCCATCCTCATAGCCTCTACACAGTGCCTGTGACATCCCTGGGTCATCTGTTGTCTGGGTGAGATCTCTCTCTCTCTCTCTCTCTCTCTCTTTCTCTTTCTCTCTTTCCATTTTAGATCTTTATATCTTTCTCTATCTCTTTATTTATATTCTTCAAGTTGGCTTTTTGTTATAACCAATCCTATCAGCCTTACCTTAACTCTATCAGTGAAAGTAAGCTAGTTGCTAGTGATTCTGTTCATGCTAAAATGAGTATTAAGTGAAAATCAAAATGTTTGAATGGTGTTGTTGCTTAAAATGAAGCTAATCTAAAGGCTCAAGCCCAGTCCCCCTCCTTCAAGAAACCATTCACCTCTCTGCCAAGACCACACCAATTCCACACTCTGACCCACCATGGAGAGCACCCTCAGTCCACGTGCGCTCAGCAGCAGCTGAAGGCACCAGTGTATGCCCAGGGTTGTGGTGGTGGGCTCACTAAGCTCCTTCTTTATGGCCTCCCAGGCCTAAGGCTCTCCACTGTCCCCAATCAGAGGCTCATTTAGAGACCTCTCTTAGACTTCCTCCCAGTTTGTCCTTTCTTTCCCCAACATAAGGTCCACGGTCTTGCCCAAAACATGCCCCTCCCTAAACAACTTCCAAAATGTGGGTATATTTTCCAACAGACACCAGGATGTTTGTGACAACTATCTCACACCTGACAATATCTAGAAGTCTCTTGGCACTTAGTGTAGGGCGAGTGAAGGGATGCATACACACATCTCCTTTTGTATGTGTGTGTGGGGGTGTATGCATGTGTGCGCATATATGCACATGAATACTTGTATAGAAGCCAGTGTGTGTGTGTGAGTGAGTGTGTGTGTGTGTGTGTGTGTGTGTGTGTGTATGTGTAGAGGCCTGATCATGCCATAGAGTGCACGTTGAGGTCACAGGTCAACCTGTGACCACATGTGTGCCACAACATATGTATGGACATCAGAGAACAAATTGAATGAATTGGCTCTCTCTTCACATCATGTAGGTCCTGCAGATTGAACCCACTCTGTGTCAAGTGCCTTCCCCAGCTGAGCCACCTTCCAGGCATCTCCACTCTATTTTGCTTTCTATCTTACTTTTGGAGACAGGATCTTAAGGTGTACCCGACATGTACAGTGTCAGCTAGTCTGGCTGCCTGTTGAGCTCCACCTGTCTCTAGTCCTCCATGCTAGGGTTGCAGGCCTAGGTGCCACGCTTGACTTCTGTGTGGGTGCTAGGGGTCAGAACTCAGGGCCTCTTGTTTGTACAGAAAGTGCTCTTTCCCACTGAGCCATCTCCCCCACCTCCATATGTGCACATGTGTGTGGTGTGTGGTGTGTGTGTGTATGGGTTTGTATACAGGTACTCACATGTGTATGCATGCACACATGTACACGGACATGGAGGTTGAGATTTCTCTCCACCTTATTTACTGAGGCACGGTCCCTCACTTGAACCCAGAGTTTGCTTTGGTAATCCTGTTTCTGCCCTCCTAGCTCTGGGATTGGGATGGGTTGCCATGCCCACCCAGCATTTATGTAGCTCTTGGAATCTAAACTCTGCTCCTCACTTCTCTTATCTTTCCAGCTCCTCCCCCATTTTTTTCCTTTGAGATATATTGTGACCCAGGTTAGCCTCAACCTTAAAACAGTTCTGCCCCAGACTCCCATGTGCTGGGATCTGAGACACTTGGCTCACCATCCAACACTCCGAAGCACTGGCTCTCCACAAGAGCATCTAAGCAACCAAGAGGCCTCCCAACATATCCACTGTGAGCGTAGGCATTTCCCAGGGCTATTCCTTGTGCTCCAGCTGTTCTATTAATATCATAAATAAAGATGGAGCTATTCTTGGTCCACTAAACTGCCATTTCAGCCTGGGGTACTAGGGTCGCTATAGGTCACATGTCAAAGTAATCCCTCTTCAGGTGTCATGGGAGCAGATTGTGAAAATGGATGCTCCCAGGGTTGGGGAACGTGGCTCAATGGGAAAAGCACTTGGTTAGCAAGAATGAGGAGCCTGAATTCAGAGCTCCAGAATTCATGTAAAAAGCCACCTAAGCTCAGGTGTTGGTGGTGCACACCGTTAATCCCACACTTGGGAGGCAGAGATAGGCAGATTATGATTTTGAGGCCAGCCTGGTTTACAGAGAGAGTTTTAGGACAGCCAGGGCTATACAGAAAGACCCTATTGAAAAACAAACAAATAAACAAACACACACACACACAAACAAACAAAAACTACCCAATGCTGGTAACCCCAGCACTGGACAGGCATAAAGGTGGTTTGCTGGCTGCTAGCCTACCTGGAAAGTGTGAGCTCTCAGATTCAATCACAAGGGAACAAGGCAGAGAATGCTACACATACACATACAACCACACACATGTATACACACAGGCATAACACACATACACGGGGGAGGGGGTGAGAGAGGGGAGGAGAGGAAGAGGGAGAGGGAGAGAAAGAGGGAGAGGCACTTCCAAAGGGCCCACATTAGGGTCCCAGCACCCACTTCGGGCAGCTCACAGTCACTTGTAACTCCAGGTCTAGGGAATCTGTCGCCCTCTCCTGGCCTCTTTAGGTACCAACACACATGTGATAGACACTTTTTCACAATAAATCTTAACATTTTAAAAGGTCAGTCTTTAAAAAAAGCTGTAAAGCCATTCCCAGCATGGACGATGGGCCAATGAGGTCCAATCAATGGGCATCTGGTCCCAGCGAGTGCTACTCAGAATGTTTAGCTTTCTCTCCTTGAGAAGAGAAGCAGGGAGACAGATCTAGGGCATTTACAAACCACCAGTGAGAGAGGCAGGAAACCCACTCTAGGCTAAGACACCAGAACTGCCACAAACTGCAGTGTGGGAACCTTGCTCAGATCTTGGCTACGATTTTCTATTTATTCTTATGTGTATAAATATTCCATCTGCGCTTGCATGTATGTTTGTGCACCACGTGTGAGCAGTGTCTACTGAGGCCAGAAACCCTCTTGGGACTAGACTTACAGATCACTGTGGGCTGCCACGTGACTAATAGGAATCAAACTCAGGTCCTCAGTAAGCACCCTTAGCCACCCAGCTGTCTCTTTGTGTTTCCTGAATATAGTAGTAGAGATAGAGCCTCGCGCGTGCCAGGCAGCTTCTCTACACTGAGATATCCCCAGCTCCCTCCCTTTTATTGTGAGAATATTATGTATCCTCAGTATATTCTCTGACAAGATCTCACTAACTTGTCTAGGCTGGCCTTGAACTTGTGATCCTTTTGTCTCAGCCTCCTGAGCAGCTGGGATTAGAGGTTTATAGACCAGCCCCAGGTCTGCCTCTTTACTTCCCTTCAAAGCCATGGCAACACCCAAAATGCCCTGACTCCATTGACCACTGTCTGGTCTGTGCTTGCACTTAAAGGCCTCTGGCCTCTGATCAGGATGCCCACAGCCTTCCAGAGCCCTTTTATGCCTCCAATCCACTCTCCAAATTGGCGTTCAGAAACATACTTTGCAAACAAAACCCTGACCATACCATTCCTAACATTCTTTAATTTTTTTTTAAATTTTTTTTTTTGTTTTTGTTTTTCGAGACAGGGTTTCTCTGTATATCCCTGGCTGTCCTGGAACTCACTCTGTAGACCAGGCTGGCCTCGAACTCAGAAATCCGCCTGCCTCTGCCTCCCAAGTGCTGGGATTAAAGGCATGCACTACCACCACCCGGCTCTTTAATTAAAAAAAAAATCTTAATTTTTTTGAGATTCTTCAGTATCTCACTCCAAAGCCCAGGTTTGCTTTGAACTTGCAGCAATCCTTCTGCCTCAGGCATCTGAATGCTGGATTCCGAGTCTGAGCCACCATTCCTGGTTCCCAGTTTAGCAATATTTAAATGACGCTCCAGGTCCACCAACGTTAGAATTCCTTAATGCAGCCTCCTACTTTCTGAGAGCTTCTGTCCTCTCTCACTTCTTGCCTGCCAAGCTCTTGCTACTCTGAATATGTCCCAGGCTCCTTCCTATATGCTGCCCCCACTTCTCTGTCTGAATACCCCATGACTGGTTAGGTCCCTTTCCTCACCAACACACTGTTGGTACAGACACCCCCTCCACACCTAAGTTCCTTTTGTCCTGTGGCTGCTGACCATGGTGTTTTACCTAATGGTGACTCCTCCTGTGTCTGCAGAGTGCCTCTCTGCACTGCCGAGCCCTGAGCCTGGCATACAGAGCGATGCTTAGGGAAGGGTAATGGATTCTCTAGCTCCTCTGGGAATTTAGATGTTTTAGCCTGTTTCACTTTGGGTCTCTTTTTTGGTGCCACTAGTTTGCTCCGCAGAGCGGGTCCTTGGTTTCCCTGTCTAATTTCTCTGCTCATAACGAGGTCGAGTAGCTCAGGCCAGTCACTCAGCTCCTGCAGTACACGACTATGACCACCTGGTGACACTGCTGAGCTACAGCTAAACTTGACAAGCGGCTCTGAAAGCTGCACTACCTCTAGGGGGCGCTGGTAGGTGAAGTGGGTCCGCAGGATGTTCCCACCGTTCCAGGATCCCTACCTACCTCTAACGGAGCTGGCCCCTCAGCCTGGAAGCTGCATGCATCTCCCGCCCAGCAAACCCTCTCCCAGGCAGCAAGCAGGAGTAGAAGTGCAGGTGATGAAAGGAAGAAGGTGGGCAGGTAGGAGTCCTGCTACCTCTTAGGGGTCCATAGCTAGGTCTGGGTTCAAGGTCTGACCTGGAGCGGGCCCAGGCTCCCCGTGTAGGGATAGGAGCTGCATAGCTTGGCTCTGTAGTGATCTGGTTTTCCCCATACCTTCTGGGATGGGTGAAAAACCTTGTTTCTCATCCCAGGTCTCTGGGAGAGTGAGGGGCCTAGAGGAGGCAGAGACATGGGTCTCCTTGCTCATAGCCGAGTCCACACTGACACTGTCAAAGGCCAGGAACCACAGGGAGTGGATGGGTGGGAAGCGACCACCACGGAGAGGTAGCAGGGCCCCAAGAAGTCATGGGGTACACAGAGGTGGACTCGTGCAAGGTGAGGATGACCACGGCTGTATCCATCACTGACTCCATGACCACAAACAGACAAGACAAGGTTGGAAGCTAATGCTGGCCACACCCTCAGCAATGGTGCTCAGGAAGGGCAGGAGGGAAGCCATGATGCCAAATCTTCCGAGTATGTGGTTTCTAGTTCACTCTTCCCATTTACTCAGTGTCTGTTCTGCATGTGACAGTTTCTAGGCCTCCTTTTTTATGGTTCTGCTTCCTTTGTGTGGTAGTGTCTAGATCTCTCTATCTCAGGTTCTATGGCTCTCTTTGCATATGACAGTTTCTAGGCTTCCCTAATGGATCACTTGAAGGATGTGATGGTACCGATTATCGATCTTTTGGGTAGAGCAGAGTTAGGTCTCCTGGCCTCATTAACCATGTCAAACATATATATAATGGTTTCAAGGTTTCCCTTCCCAAGCTTCCTGGATTCTCTGTGAGTCTGTGGGTTTCTAGGTCCCCAGTTTTTTGTCCCATGGATCCTTTCTACATCCCTTTTTTGTCCCATGACTTGCCTAAGATCCTCTTTCTGTTTTAGGTGGATGCTTCCTTCACATTGTCCATCCTTCTGTGGTCAACAGGACAAAGCCAAAGACAGGAGGGACTGTGGAAGTGGAGAAGTGGTCTAGCCTGGGTCACCTAAACTGCTCAACAGCCTTCTGAGGCTACAGAGGGTAAGTGGGTGAAGACAGAGGCAGAGACAGAGACAGGGAGAGCATGGGTGGGGTCTGCTGGAGGGGAATGTTGGGAGGGTGTGGGAGCAGGGCTTCTATAAGAATGTGAATAGGACACCCTCGATCCCAGGGTCTACTGGTGAGAGAACTCTTTACTGAGCACCCAGGGCAAGGGAGGGCAGGGGAAGCAGAGGGAGGGCATGTGGAGACAGGGGGAGGCAGGAGAGGGCAGAGGGAGGCAGAGGGAGGCAGGGCAGGGGGAGGGGAGGCAGGTGCAGGGCTGTAGCTTACCCAGTGGCTCTTCTCACCAGGGTCTCCTTTGGGGCCAGGTTCTCCCTGAAAGAAGTCAGAGACAGAAGAAGTAAGGAAGGGAAGAAAAGGGAAGGGAAGAGAAGGGAAGGGAAGGGAAGGGAAGGGAAGGAAGAGAGCAGGGGTGGAGGAGGGAGCTGGTGTGAGGGAGAAAGACTAACAGAAACCTGGGTGTGATGATGGTGCAGAGCGATTGCCTTGTACGTATGAGACACTGGGTTCAATCCATGGGGAGGGCAGTGTACAAGGAACCCAGGGAGGAGACAACAGTGGGTAGGAGTAAGCACAGATTTCAAGAACTCCCAATCACATAGCACAGAGAGTTTGGAAATACCCAATGCTTTCTCATGAGATTGCAGAAAGCCAGGCCTTGTCAGAAAGAACACAGGCCGGGGCTATGGAGTTGTCCTAGGACCAAGAACAAAACCAAAATGGACTTTCTGTAATAAAGATAAATTTCTGAAAGAGTGGGATGACCCATCTGTAATGTAGCTGTGTCCTGGGGCTCTCAGCACTTCTCATGAAAATAAAAGAATAGAGCTCCTCAGACTGCACCCCGGCACCCCCTCATCCAATAAAGCATTTCAGAAAAAGCTGCGTGAAAAAAAAACAAGAAACAAGATGAGCACATAAGAGAAAGATCAGTCAACAGAAACAGACCCATAGCTAACGCGATGTTTTAAGTAGGAGAAAAGGTATTTAAAACTTCTGTGACAGTGCCTGGAGAGACAGCTCAGTGCTTAAGAGCACTGGATGCTCTCACAGAGAACTTGAGTTCAATTCCCAGCACCCACATGGAAGATAACAACCACCTGTAACTCAAGTTCCAGGGGACCCGACACCCTCTTCTGACCTCTGCAGGCAGCAGGCTTGCATGTGGTACATATACATGCAGGCAAAAGACTTATATACATAAAAAGAAACCTTAAAAAAATAAAATATCTATGACAGATATTCTAGACCATGGAGACGGTTCAGCAAACCTGGACATGTGGATCCTGGAACCCACAGTGGCACGAGAGAGCTGAACTCTGTCCTGTCTTTCACACATACCCTCACCATCAAATACACAAGAATAGTAAATAAAGCCGGGCAGTGGTGGCACACGCCTTTAATCCCAGCACTTGGGAGGCAGAGGCAGGCGGATTTCTGAGTTAAGGCCAGCCTGGTCTACAGAGTGAGTTCCAGGACAGCCAGGACTACACAGAGAAACCCTGTCTTGAAAAAACAAAAAACAAAAAAAACAAAAAAAGAAAGAAAGAAAAGAATAATAAATAAAATAAAAAATGTAAACATTTTCTAAAGATTAAAAACTTTTTTCTTTTTTAAAGATTAAGAGCACATGAGTGTAGACTTCAATAGAGACCCTGGAGCTGGAGTTGCAGATGGGAACTGGAAACTGAACTTGGGTCCTCAGAAAGAGCAGTTATGTACTTAACCACTGAGCCATCTCTTCAGATCCCTAAAAAAGTGTTTTACAAGAATCAATGGGGGTAGGGGGAGGTTAGAGAGATGGCTCAGTGGTTAAGAGCACTGCCTGCTCTTCCAAAGTACCTGTGTTCAATTTCCAGCAACCACATGAAGGTTCATAACCATCTGTGATGGGATCTAGTGCCCCCTTCTGGCATGCAAGTATACATGTAGTACAGAACAATGTATACATAATAAATAAATAAATAAATCTATCTTAAAAAAAAAAGAATTCATCAGGTTAGAGAGTCTAGTGGTACACGTCTGTAATCCCAGCTTTGGGGAAACTAAGACACATGGGTTGCTTGGCACAAATTCAAGGCCAGCCTAAGTTAGATAAGAATCCCAGGTCTATCTAAGCTATATAGTGAGATCTTGTCTCAAGAAAAAAATAAAATAAAATGAAGACAAGCAAAACAAGAAATCACCTGGGATTGATATGCTACGTGACAAGGTGGAGAATGTTAGGGGACATGCAAATTGTTTTTTTTTTCACAATAAACATTACTTACTATTTATTTGCAAATTGTTTTTTTTTTTAAATCAAGTAGAAATTCTGAAAACAAAGTTTCATTAGGCACAGGGCCCAGTGAGACAAGATAGTTCAGCAGGCAAAGGGTCTTGCTATTAACCTGAAAACTTGAGTTCAATCTTCTGAACACACATGGTGGAAGGACAGATGGATTATTTGAAGATGCGCCAAGACCTTCACTTCCAACACAGATTTTGTGTGCACACACATGTACAAATAAATAAAATGTGACAAAGATTTTACATTTTGTTAGGACTAACAGAAGATTGTACCAAAAAAAAAAAAGCAATTAATTTGAAGAAAGCCAATTTTATTTATTTATTTATTTATTTATTTATTTATTTTGTGTTTCGAGACAGGGTTTCTCTGTGTGGAACTCACTCTGTAGACCAGGCTGGCCTCAAACTCAGAAATTCGCCTGCCTCTGCCTCCCAAGTGCTGGGATTAAAGGCATGTGCCACCACTGCCCAGCTTGAGATCAGTAATTTTTAAATCTGATTTTTTTTTGAGACAAGGCTTCATTGTGTAGCCCAGGCTGGCCTTGAATTTGTGAGCCTTCTGCCTCTGTTTCCTAAGAGCTGGGATTATGGGTATGTGCCACAGCTCCCAACAGTCACAAAGGCGAGCACATGGTTCCAGAGCAGAAACCCACAGGAAGCAGAGCGGGTGGGGGACCGCCGTGTGACAGAAGCTTCTAGAGGCTCAGTAGGTCCCACAGGTCTTCCCAGAGGATATCAGAGAAGGAAAGGCAGACAAGGAACCATCTGGAGATACAACACAACATTCTATTGCCGTGCAGGCCGAGGCAGAAGGATTGCCGGAAATTGGAGACTAATTTTCGTGAGTACAAGACCAGCTGTGGCTATATGGCAATTCCCAGTCTCAAAAACCAAAACCAAACTTGGCTGGGCAGTGGTAGCTCATGCTTTTCATTTCAGGATCTTGTAATTACTCTCTTGCCTCTCACTCTTGCTCCCCATCTCTCTGCCTTCCCTTCCGCCCTCTATTCTTCTCTCTCTCTGCCTTTCTACAATAAATGCCTTAAAACAAAACAAAACAAACAAACAAACCAAAATTTCAGGATCTCTGAGTTTGAGGCCAGCCTGGTCTACAGAGTGAGTTCCAAGACAGCCAGGGATACACAGAGAAACCCTGTCTCAAAAATAAAACAAAATAACACTATAAATAAACACACAAACATGTTCACATTAAATAGGAAGACAAGACAAAAGTAAAGCTTAAGAGGCCAGATGGGGCTGGAGAGTTGGCTCAATAATGAAGACACTTGTTGCTCTCAGGTTGGGTTCCCAGCACCCACATAGTGGCTCACAACTATTCACAACTCCAGCTCCAGGGGATCCAGTGCCCTCTTCTGACCTCTACAGGAACCAGGTGAGGTGCACATACATATATGCAGACAAACCACTCATTCACATAAAATAAATAACCTAAAAACCATGTTAAGAGTCCAGATAGGGGCTGGAGAGATGGCTCAGTGGTTAAGAACACTGACTGCTCTTCTGAAGGTCCTGAGTTCAAATCCCAGCAACCACATGGTGGCTCACAACCATCTGTAATGAGATCTGACACCCTCTTCTGGTGTGTCTGAAGACACCTACAGTGTACTTACATATAATAATAAACAAATCTTAAAAAAAAAAAAAAAAAGAGAGAGAGAGTCCAGATAGATCAGTAAAGTACTTGCTGAGTTCAGACTTCCAGCACCCTCACAGGAAGCTGGGCATGGTACCAGCAAATCTAGGAATGCAGACAGGGACATTCTCTGAGGTTTGCTGAATAGGGAGCTCCAAGTTCAGTGAATGACCTTGTCTCAAAAATGAATGAATGAAAGAGTAAGCTGGAGAGTAACAGAAGGTACCTGATATTGACCTCTGACCTCCATGCATGTGCACACGCATACTACATACAAGGTTAAAAGTTAAAAGATCACAAACCAAGGAGCTGAGCTGAGTGATGGATCAGCAATTAAGGTTACTTTGCAGAAGGCCCAGGTTCAATTCCCAGAATCCACATGGTGGCTCACAACCATCTATAAGGTCAGTCCTAAGAGATCAAATGCTTTCTTCTGACCTCCACAGGCACCAGGAAATTGGTGCACAGATATGCATTCGGGAAAGAAAACGTTCAAACACACACAAGTTAATTTAAAAAAAAAAACAAAACAAAACAAAAAAGAAACCTTTGTGGTGCAGGGCTGTAATCCCAGCTCCCTGGGAGAATGAGGCTTGAGGATCCTAAGTTTGTGACTTGCCTCAGCAGACATGGACACACTGAGCAGAAGACAGGGCCATAAAACACATACCTTAACAAATATTAAAGAGAAACTATACAAGGCATGGTCTCAGATAATCTTCTAGAACTATGAAAGAAATCAAATACAAAAAAAAAGCTACCTGGCAAAGTCTACGACATCAAGAGATTTAACCGATCTTTTTGATCCAGGTCAAAGAAGGAACTACAAGGGAAATGCAAAACTATTTTGAATCAATCATGTGGAAATAGAACTTATCAAACTGGCAGCAGTGAATATAGGTATTAGAAGAGAGATCAGAATAAATAAGTGAAGTTCCGGTCATGGGACATCCATACAGATGAAGCCTACAGTCAGCAAGAGAGAAGAAACAGCCACATTCGAGCAGGTGACTGCACATGCGCTCACACCTCTAGTCTCTCCCCACCCCCACCCACTACTTGGGAGGTAGAGGCAGGAAGGTCAGGAACTCAAGGTCATCCTTGACCACAGAGTGGGGCTACCTAGCAAGCCTATTTCGACAAGCAGACAAGTGCACGTGATCAGAAAGCAGCGAAGCAGGAAAAATTGAGGAAACCAACAAGAATCTATACCTTTTTTTTTTTTTTTTTT
>NW_022196905.1:25082865-25094138 GCF_008632895.1 Mastomys coucha | reverse complement strand
CCCTTCCTCCCTCCCTCCCTTCCCTGGTTTGGTTTGAGACAGGGTTTTTCTGTGTTTGGTTTGAGACAGGGTTTTTCTGTGTACCCCTAGCTGTCCTGAAACTCACTATGTAGACCAGGCTGCCCTAGAACTCACAAAGATCCACCTGCCTCTGCCTCCTGAGTGCTGGGATCAAAGGTGTGTGCCACCACTGCCCGACTGAAGTGGACCAACTTCTAAAGACAAAGGATGACAAAACTAATATGTTTAGTTTGATATGTTTATGTAAGAGACTATCTGAGGGCTGGGGTATGGCTCAGTGGCTCAGGGCCTCAGCGCTTGTCCAGTATACAGGAGGCCCTGTGTTCAATTCCCAGCACCTCAGAATGAAAATATAAAACAAGCAACAGCAGCAATAACAACAAAATCAGGAGTCCTAAATTACAGTTGAGCACAATGGTGCACACCTATACTCCAGTGTTGGAGAGGTAGAGGCAGGAGGATAGTGTTCAAGTACAGCCTGGGGCTGGAGAGATGGTTCAGCAGTTAAGAGCACTGACTGCTCTTCCAAAGGTCCTGAGTTCAAATCCCAGAAACCACATGTTGGCTCACAATCATCCGTAATGAGATCTGATGCCCTCTTCTGGTGTGTCTGAAGACAGCAACAGTGTGCTTATATATAATAAATAAATAAATCTTAAAAAAAAAAAAGTACAGCCTGGGCTACAGACTATCTGGAACTTTGTCTCAAAATAGAACAGGAGGAAGAAAAGTGGGGGGCACAATCTGAACAGATACATAGCTATTAAAGAAATTAAACTGAAGCCTAGTGGTGGTGGCACACACCTTTAATCCTAGTACTCAGGAGGCAGAGGCAGGCAGATCTCTGAGTTCGAGGCCAGCCTGATCTACAGAGTGAGTTCCAGGGCAGCCAGGGCTACACAGAGAAACCCTGTCTAAAAAAACAAAACAAAACAAAGAAGAAAGAAACAAACAAAAGATCTGGGCCTGATGGCACAGGTGTATAATCTCTGCTACTCAAGGGGCTGAAGCAGGAAGATCATGAACATGGGCTGCCAGAGCACCTTAGTGAGATCCTATGGGAGGAGCTGGAGAGACTTGCTGCTCCTCCAGAGGACCCTAGCTCACTTCTAAGTCCCCATGTTTGGTAGCTCACCACTGACTGTAACTCCATTTCCAGGACAAATGACATCCTCTCTGGCCTCCAAACTCCCCTCCCCCAACATACACACGATATACACTCACCCACATAAACACAAAAATAAAATGAAATATTGATTAAAAAAAGATGGCTAGGGATGTAGCTCACTTGCAAGAGTCTTTGTTTAGCATGTACAAGGCTCTGGATTTGATCCCCCGTAACCAGAAAAAAACAAATCATGATTTTAAGAAATCAGTACACGGTCAATATGGAGTTAACAGGAGTCCGGGGCATGCACTCACAGTTGGTACGTCATGTGAAGTGTTCCGTTAACTCATGTAAAGCAAGAGGAGGGACGGACAATGTCGTCCTTAGCAACCATAAAAAAAACAACATAAATGGGGATTTCTAAAAAGCTGTTAGAGGTGCAGCGGACCCCAAAGTACTCTGTCCTAGAGGTAAGTGAGTACCCAGCTCAGAAGCAGAGCGGCATCTAACTGCCAAAAGCAAGAAAAGGAACCGGAAAAGACTGGATAAACAGACACCACAAGACTTGTATCATGGACGAGAGATGCAGTTTAAATACACCAGCACTAACATGCATAAACAGCTGCATCACGATGCTCCTGTGGTTACTTCAGCAAGCAACGCAGAGTATTCTAAAGATATAAATATTAATTCCACAGAGGCAAAGGCAACACTGAAATCCTAAACATGGATCTGCATAATAGCAAAGACTCAAAACACATAGAGCAAAAGTTGGCTGTATTAGAGAGAGAAACAGGCAATTCTACTTCAGAGATGGAGAATGAAAAAAGAGTAGAGAGTCAAAGAGGTAGAAAGAAACAGATGCAGAGCCACAGTCAGACAGACTGATGGAAAGGGATGGACAACGGCTCCCAGCAGTGGGGAGCAACGATGGAAGGGAGTTGCCCTGAATCACACATAAAGGGCTGGGTGTTTCAGGTTCAGGAGCCCGGGCTGCTGGGGTCTTGGGGGGGGGGCACTACAACACTTACCGGAAACCCCATCAAACCCTGGGGGCCAGGTTCTCCAGGCAGTCCCTGTATCAGAAGAGGGAAAAGAATTGAGTCAGCTGATGAGAGCTATCATCTAGCATCCTTGGACTCCCCAGAATCTCCCATGTGAGGTCTGTGTACTCACTCTCTCTCCCTTCTCTCCTGGGTGGCCAGAGGTTCCTTTGGGTCCAGAAGGGCCTGGGGTTCCCTGAACAATAAGACAGAGCCTCAGCTGCGGTAGGCAGGACAGGGTAGACAGGGGATGGGGACGGACTGAGGAAGTAAGTGATGAAGGAGGCTCAGTGTGGACCAGGCATCACCATATGCCCAGCACACAGCACGCAGGTCAGCCTGTTAAAGAGCTCTGGAGTCAGACATCCTCACCCTGTGTGCTGGCTGCAGCCTGAAGAATTCCCCCTTTTACTTGGCCTCAAGGGGTAATAATACTTCTTGTTGGGTGAACTGAGTTAAGAAGATTTATGGGGAGTACTTTGCATATCAAAGTACTGACTCACCGCATGGCTGAGCAGATGGGTGAATAGAGTTATGCATGGGTGGAAGAACTTGGATAATGACTTACCATGTATCCAGGACTCCCAGGGGCACCCGTGGGGCCAGGAAGTCCAGGAGGACCTGAATAAAACACAATGTCTTCAGGAATAGAGTGGATCACAAGGCTAAGAAGTTCCCCATCAATTGTCTCCTAATACCCCAGCCCCCACCCTTCGCCCCTGTGGTTACTTCCTACCATCTCATCTCTTATTCCCCATCTGGAATCGACTTACCCATGGGCCCTGGGGGGCCGGGAGGACCTGGGGGCCCAGCGGGCCCTTGGGGCCAGTGGCTGCCCGTCTCAGTGAAGGTATTAGACAGCAGTGGATCTCCTGGGATAGGAAAGACAGTGTGCCACAGTGTGCCGAGCTGAGGGAGTGGGGCAGCCGGGTATCACCTGCTGCCTCTGCCATGCTGGCCCTGACAGTCCTGCGAGACAGCCTGCTGCATAGACAGAGCCACCGGCACACGGTGCCAGGTACAGAAGAGGAAGGGAGAGCCACGTTCTACCTCTGCCACAGTCTAGCTGGCTACATCCGGAATGGCTCCCTCCTTTGCTGACCCTGTTCTGTCACCTGCTGAGAGGGATAATAGTGAAAGCTGCCTTTACCAACTGCCTATGTGTCTTAGGCTTCTCTGCACTGGGGATCCTGGGGCCCTAGAGGCTGGCCCTGCTGCCATCTGCACAATAGGAACAGGGACAATGAATGAGGCTTGGAGCAAAAATAATAAAATAAACTAAAGAACAGTGTCGGAATAAATGATGTAATGGGAGAATGAATGTAGGAGCGGGGCCCAGTTATTCATCAAACATCAGAGTCGGTTGAAACTCTAGCAGCATGTGGGTAGGTTGGGTCAGGCTTCTTGAGGGAGATGCCTGGGAGCCACTCTGGTGCTTAGCTTAGGGGAGGAATGGGAGCCACCCTAAGCAACAGGGCCAGGGCTGTGGCCTTGGGAGCTCTGAGCTGTCTTGAGGTTAAGCTCTGAGCTTCCCAGTACTCTGAGGCCTGGATTGCTGCCCAGAGGTTCTGAGCACGTGGATCTGAAGCCACGCCCCCTCTCCCCAGTGTATGCACGAGGCACAGGACCTTCCTCTCCAGCCTCAGGGTCGTTCCCCTCTGAACAGAGAGGGTGGCCACTGGGCAAGCTGGGCACACACCCAACACCTGACAGATGGCTTCATTTGCCCCACCTCAAACCACTGGGACCCCAGGGGGACTTACCATGCAGGGAGACCTGGGCATGGGGTGGCCCAACAGGGGCTGGAGGCCCTGGGGGCCCAGGTGGACCCGGAGGGCCTGGAGGTCCCATCTTTCCAGGGATGCCTGCGGCTCCCATCTGGCCAGGGCGTCCTGGGGGTCCCTGTGGGCCTGCAGTAAGAACAGGGACTGGTGAGCATATGGGAAGCGGGGACAAGGACGTCTGGGACAATGGGTACAAAGGCTCTGAAGGGCACTGGCCTGTGTTCCTGGCCATTTGTGACACGGAAGAGCACAGCATTGTGCCTGCCATCTCTACCCAGCTGTTCTGGCTTCTGTGAGACCTCCCAGTTCCTCCACAGAACCCTGGTCTGAGGGGTTAGGCACTGATGTTTCTTGCCTGTCCAGCTATCCGCCATCTTGGAGGCAGACTAGCTTCTCCTCACTCAGTGCCTAGCTCAGGGTCTGCTGAGAGAAGTACAAGTGGACTGGGATGGTTTCATAGCCCAGGCATGAACAGGCACACGGGAGGGCTGGTGAGCAGAGGGGCCAGGTGTGTGGCACAGCCTGTCCACCTTGACTATGCCAATTTGGGGAAGGCATCCTCTGAGTCTCTAGGCAGAAGGTATTCCTGGCAGAAGCTAGAGAGAGCCAGCTTGGAGCGGAAGGGGGGGCGGCGCCCACCTTCAATCCTACCGCTTGGGAAGCTGAGAAAGGTCTCTATGAGTTCAAGGCCAGCCAACATAGCAAGCTCTGGGTCAGCCAAGGCTACACAGTAAGACCCTGTCTCAAACAAACAAAAACAACCAAACAGTATAATACAAAAAGGAAGCTTAGGAGGCAGCCCTGTGGACACTCACCTGGTGGGCCTCTAATCCTCAGTGAGCTCTGGCTGCCAATGTCTCCCTTGGAGCCAGTGGGCCCAGGAAGCTCCCAAGGATCAACTCTGTCTGCAGAGTAAAGAACATGACCTTGGTCTCTATGGGTTATATTTGACCCCCACTCTGTCCTGGTCCCTCAGCCCCTACTCTTTTGAGGTAGCTCAAGGTGCACCCCCTCACATTCCCACTAGCTCCTAGCAAACCCTGAATAAAGGGGTTAGGCAGGGGTCAGCATCTCTAATGGGCATGGGAGGGAAGATCCCAGAGTCCCCTCCATGAACTCGAACTGCTGGATTCTCAGATGCTTCCAGTTGAGTCCACCAGAGAGCTGGGAAGACAGAGGCCTCCCCTGAGGGGTCAGGCGGGGCATTTCTTCTAACTAGAGAATCACATGGAGGTATGTACCCCGCTGTACCCCTTACCCTGCAGGCTTCTATCTCCAGGGCTGCCCTGGGCAGCTGGGGAGCCCCAGAGCAGGGCAGAATCCTCAGGGGTAGCTGGGATTGAGGACACTGTCTGCTCTGTCACACTCAGCACCGCCACCTGTGGAGGGAGAAGAAGACAGAGATGGGGCAGACACCAGGAGCTCACCGAGGACAGTCCAGCCAGGAGGCTTTGGCCCTGGGGGTCCAGAGGCCCAAGGAGTCAGCAGAATTTAGCTGTGAATAGAGACCTGAGCTTACAAGGGCCCAGAATGTCATCAGAAGTGACCTTTTCAAGACAGACAATTCATAATATGCACCGTGGAACAGTCAGTCATTCTGCACTGCTGCTGCCACCCAAGTGAACTCTGTGATCATGGGATTTGCTGGCCACCATAGTATGCTGCTGCTGGCAAAATTCCACAGGGGTGGGGTGGGGTGGGAGAAACTGTGTGTGTATGTGTGTATCTCTATTGTATTTGCGAGTATGTTTGTGTGTCTATATCTGTGAATGTGTGTGTGTCTGTGTATGTGTGTCTGTGTGTCTATATGTGTATTTATGTATGTGTCTATGTGAGTGTGTGTCTATGTGTGTCAGAATGTGTGTGTGTCTATGTGTGTCAAAGTGTATCTGTGTGTCAGAGTGTGTGTGTGTATGTGTGTCAGAGTGTGTGTGTATGTGTGTCAAAGTATGTGAGTATGTCTGTATGTGCCAGAATGTATGAGCATGTCTATATGTGTTTGTGTGTGTATGTGTGTCTATATGTGTCTCTCTATGTGTATATATATGTGTGTCTATATGTGTCTGTGTGTGTCTGCATATATATGTGTGTCTGTGTGTATATATGTATGCGTGTATTATATGTGTGTATCTATGTATATGTGTGTATATATGTGTGTGTCTATGTATATGTGTGTATATATGTGTGTGTCTATGTGTATGTGTGTATATATATGTGTGTCTATATGTGTGTATGTGTGCGTCTATGTGTCTGTGTGTGTATGTGTCTCTGTGTGTGTCTATATGTGTCTGTGTGTCTGCATATATATGTGTCTGTGTGTATATATATATGTGTGTGTGTCTATGTGTATGTGTGTATATATGTGTATGTCTATGTGTATGTGTGTATATATGTGTGTCTATGTGTATGTATGTATATGTGTGTGTCTATTTGTGTGTATATGTGTGTATATATGTGTGTGTCTATGTGTGTGTATACATGTGTGTATATGTGTGTGTCTGTGTCTATGTGTATGTTTATATGTGTCTGTGTGTATATGTGTGTGTCTATGTGTGTGTGTACGTGTGTATGTATGTGTGTGTATGTGTGTATATATGTGTGTGTGTGCATATATGTGTGTATGTGTATATATATATGTGTGTGTCTATCTGTGTCTATGTGTGTACATGCTGAAGACTGAACACACTGCCTCCTGTGTACCAAATAAGTGCTATGCCACTGAAATTTTGCAGGGAAAACTAGGAGAGTCTGACATCCACACTCACAAACAGGGCCAAGGATGAAGAAGATTCTGCAAGTACTCCGAGCTCCTGATCAATGGTCAGGAGAAGGAAATGCGGCCACCAACGGTGGTCTGTCCTCACAGCAGATGGTTTATAATTATGTAACCGCTCCTTCGGGGATCTGGCTTCCAGATTTCCCTATGACAGTTAACACTTTACTAAACATCCTCACATCTGATCAGGACAAGTTCCCAGAGGAGGGAATAGCAGAGCAAAGAGACAGTGTATATCCACACATGCTCAGAAAGATTAAAAAGAGAAGAGCCAGTTAGAGATGGGCCAGCAGGCAAAAGCTTCTATAGGCAAGGCTAACAGCCCGAGTTCAATTCCTGGAACCCACATAGTAAAATAGAAGAACACCCCAAATTGTCTTTTAACCTCCACACATACACTATGACCTCGCATGCCACCAAACACAAATAAATAAACATAATTTTAAAAAAAGAGTGGCAGCTCATGGCTGTAATCCCAGTTACTCAGAAGATGGAGACAGGGTGGATCCAGAGTTCAAGACCAGCCTGGACTACACAGAAATACTCCATTTAAAAAGAAGAGTAAAGAGAAAGGATGGTTTTGTAGCTCAGTTGGTGAAGTGCTTGCCAGGCATGCAGGAGGCCCTGGGCTTGATCCTAGCACCACAGAAACCAGACACGGTGGTTTACACGGCAATCCTCGCAAGAAAGTTATCCTTAGCTATGCGGCCAGTTTGAAGCCAGCCTGGAATACAGAGACCCTCTCAAAAAAGAGGGGCGGTGAGATGGCTCAGTGGGCAGAGATCCGCCGCTGAACTTGATGACTTGAGCCATGTTGGATGAAGAGAGCCCCTCTGAGTTAGGCACAGTCTGGTCTATATAGTGAGTTTCAGGCCAGCCCGAGCTATTGCCTCAAAAGCTGCCAGTTTCCTCTCTGAGGCCCAGGTTGTCTTTGAAATTGGTTTTCTGGATTTCTGAGGTTTTTCTGATTCCTCATTCAGAATCTTGTATATTGTCATATTTTGTAATTTCCAAAACCTTTTTACCTTGAGATAACTTGAGATGTGTAATGGGCATTTTCGTTTTCAAACTGGAAGATGGTACGGAGGGGCAGGATAAAGGACAGAGGGAAGAGGCAGGCAGGGTCTGCCATTGCTCTTGGGGATATGTCATGGCTTAGCTCACTGAGACTAGGTCTCATGGGAGGGGGCTTTATGGCCTCCTGGAGGGATGGTGTACCAGGCTGTAGGACTGGGCATCAGCTTCATGGGGAAGACACCGAGGAGCAGAGGGCAGGGACCTGGACGGACACCATGCTGCAGGAAAGTAGTCTGCCCAACCTATGAGTTGCCCTGAGGGTGGAAGTTCAGAGACGGAGGGGTGTTACAGGAAGGACTGGGAGTATCAGGGAAAGAGGGGGGCTGCTCACCCACCTTGGCCTCCAGTGCCTTCAGCCTCTCTGTCAGCTCAGACACTTTGCTGCAGTTGAGACAACCTGTGGGCAGGGGGAAGGCTGGGCTAAGGCCAGGGATCCTAGGTCCCCTGAGATTCCTCAGGCCTGGAGATAGGCAGGTACCTGATAATCCTAACCTATGGGGCCCAGTGTGGGGCAGAGGTGTATAGTCTGCAGTCCCCCATGGAAGATATACCTGGGGTTCCTTTCTCCTAGCATAGGCTCTGGGTCTCTGGTTCTGACCGTCTCAGCATCCAAATGACCCCAAACCCAGAGACTACGGGCAGAAAAATCCTGTTTTCTATTGGGTAGGGGTCCAGCCTGAGGCTACTGTTTCTGGGGTCCAACGGACTACAGCTTGGATGCTATAGGCCTCACAGGTCACATTAGCTGTGTCACAGAGCCACGCTCCAACTTATTTCTCTGCTATTTATGGAACCTGTACAAACTGGCTGCTCTGGACCTCACGGTAGCTGGGTGTGTTACACAAATGCCACACAGGAGGCACCTGAGTTTGTGACAAGGTACAGTGAGGGCCCAACATATTAACCCACTCAGCTCAGATGACCCAGGTCCCATGCCGCCCAGTCCTTGGCTATGGCACCTTGGACAGGGACAGGCTCCATGTAACCCTTGATTTCCTGTGCTTGAATAGGCTCAACAAGGTCTTCTGGGAGTTACGGGCAGCTGGGTGGTTTGAAAGCACCCAGCTTGGGCCTTAGGCACTCCAACAAAAGCAGAGAATTAGCACGAAGAGGACATTTGGAAGGTAGACCTGTAACTACCAACATCCAGCTGCCTTGGGGTAACTGGCCCAATTCAGACTCCCTTCCAGGTACTTCCTCTGCCTCCGGGCTGTCTGTCCAGGGGATGAGGTAAAGTAACATCACCTTGACCCTCTACTGCTGGACCCAGCTGGCTTCCAGGGACAATTACAACCTGCCCCGGGCCTACCCTAGATCCCCTCCAGCCCAGAGGTCCCTAGAGGCTGCCGCAGGACGCACCTGAGAAGGCTGTGGGCCTCACTGCCATCCGCCGCATGCTGCTGCCTGACCACGTGGGCTCCAGGAAGCCAGGGGAGCCTGCAATGGAGGGACAGTGGGCTACGATTCTGCTGACCTGGGCTAGCCTTGCCTCCTTAGGCAGCCCTTTTGTGTTGCTGTTACCCCAGCACAGACTTCTGCTCCCCTTAATCAATACAGAGAGAGGCACTGGGAGGTCACACAGCAACAAGGGGGCAGGGACGAGGCGGCCTGCTTGATGGGGTGGCCATCTGTGGTGGCCACACATAAGGCTGAAGGCTTCCCCAGTGACCCCAGCTAGTGACAGAGCTCAGCTCCCAGCTCCTCTACTGAGCTGTGTGATATCTTCTCTGGACCTGCCTGTTGTCCCATTGGTAAAACAGCACAGCAAGGCCTCCGTTCTTGTCTGTCAAGGCCAGGAGAGGGCGATGTGTGCAAAGGGTCTCCTGGGCATACACCTGGCTCAGGTACACAGCAGATGCTCAATAATGACGCTGTGCTGGTTGCTGTGCTTGCTCTTCATACCCCACTTGCTAAGAAAAGGCCAAAGTGACTTTATGTTTTTAAATGAAAGCCAGAGGGAGGCTGGCTGCCCGTTCCAGGAGCCTACCCTGCTCCGCACCCAGCCTGCCCGGTCTGGTTTCATGGGCCTGGTTTTCCACACAGCTGGAGGGACTGGCTAGCCAAGCCAAGGGTGGATGGCGCAGCTGGAGGGGCTCTCCAGCCAACAGTGGTAACTTGCCCTCCTCAGCCCCCTGTGCCTGCCTTTTAAGGCCATGACGTGTCATCCATGGGGGAGACAAGACCCAAATAAGGTACCAGCCTGGCTGCTTGGACATGGGCTGTGGGCTGAGGCAGGGAATGAGAGGCGCCAACAATCCAAACCAGACGGGTCTCTCTGGCCAGCCCCCAGCAGGGAGGCTGCCTGGCCCTGCTCCGGGTTCCAATGTGCACATGGATTTTTGCTCAGGCTGGGTGACTTACCTAAGAGTTCCAGAGGCCTGCAACTTGCTCAGGTACAGGATATAGGAATGGGGGTGTATAGCCCCGGAGAGGGGCAAAGATGGGGGGTGCCTATGGAGGAGAGATTCCACTGTGGAGCAGGCCTTGGGCCCAGTGGGTTCCATGGCCCAGCATAGCTCTACAAGAGGTGGCTACTGCAGCTGACTTGTGTTCAGTGAGCACACACATGTATTCACGCGCGTGCGCGCGCGCGCACACACACACACACACACACACACACACCGATTTTGCACATCTCAAGCACCCCCCACGTATGTCTTGTTTTGTTTTTGCCACTGCGAATGAGAACAGTTCTATCAGATGGGGACATGGTACCCTCCCCTGGTTCCAGGAACAGCCATGTGAACGAGCGAATAGAACCCTCCTTGCTTTCCTCCTGAGGAAACCAAGGCAGAGGAATGAAGTGCCTCCACCTCTCAAGTGTCATGATTATAGGTGTGAACCACCATGTCTAACTTTATTTCTTTATTTTAGAGAAAGCTCTCCCTTTGTAGCCCAGGCTGGCCTCAGACTTTTAATCCTCCTGCCTCAGCCTCCTTAGCGTTAGGGTTAGCAGTGTGTACCACCAGAGCTAGCTTCTTTTTCCTTTTTCCCCCACAGCACTTTCTGTGTTTGTATACCATCAAAGATAGACTGATCAGAGCAGTTCCCAGATGACTGACACTCGTCTGTCCCTTGACTTCAGCTCCTGCCCCACCAGGACAAGGACCTTGGCCATCTTGTACTTGCCAAGAAAAGTCCTGCAGGCACCTCAATGAAACTTTAGTTGTGAGCACACTCACACGTCAGGCTAGCAAACCATCCACTCCCCAGAAGCACACTAGCCGGCCAGAGCATGCAGGTGACAGACACAGCTGCCCTGCGGTTCAGCACACAGATTCTCTCATGGCACACAGGGTGTCCCCGAGTTGCTGACCAGTGGACTTGTGCCTGGGAGTCATTTTCCAAAGAATTTGATTTGGGATGTTTAGCCAAGAGCCATTCAGAACTAGAAAAAGGGGCTGGTGAGATGGCTCAGCGGGTAAGAGCACTGACTGCTTTACTGAAGGTCCTGAGTTCAAATC
>NW_022196905.1:25073298-25082608 GCF_008632895.1 Mastomys coucha | reverse complement strand
AAAAAAAAAAAAAAAAAAAAAAAAAAGAACTAGAAAAAAATGGCCAGCACGGCTGGGGGGAGGGGCTCAGTTAGCAAAGAGCTTGCTGTACAAGGATGGGGACTTGAGTTCAAGCCTTAGCACCCTGTAAAAGCTGGCTGTGCTGTACATGCCTAGAATTCCAGTGCTGGAGAAGCGGAGACAGGAGGACCCAAGGCTTATGGCAGGCCAGCCTAGCGGATGGCTGAGCTCCAAGACCAGTGGGAGGCCCCGTCTGAAAAGAAAAGTACAGAGAGCGAGGGAAACACCTAATGTTAAGCTCCAGTCTCCATAAGTACACACCTGTGCTTGTCCACACACGTGTCCACACACATACATCTCCACACATGTGTCACACACACCCATTGCATATATACACATGCACAAATCCACATACCTGAACATGCACACATGTGAAAGTGCACATATACACATACACATTGCATACATGCATGTACACACATGTGTACATATATAGACATACCTGGAGCAGCAGTACAGACAGAGTAGCTCAATGTGATTGTGAATTTCAATTAGAAAAGAAAGTTTAGTTGGATATGGCGATGCACACCTGCAAGTCCAGCATTTGGGAGGCTGAGGCAGGAGACCAGGAGTTTGAGGCCAGCCTGGTCTGCATAGAGATATTCTGTCTCAAAATGTTTAAGTGAGAATGGAGAGAAGGTTCAGTTGCTGAAAATGCCACTATTCTTTCAGAGAACTCCAGTTTGGTTCCCAGCATCCATATTGCTTGGCTCACAACCCCCTATAATTCCAGCTCCACTGGATACCTGCAATAACATGCACACACACACACAGAAAGAAAGAGAAAGAGAGAGAGAGACAGACAGACAGACAGAGACAGAGAGATTGATTATAAAATTTGATTTGGGGGCTGGAGGGATGACTCAGTGGCCAAGAGCACTTATTTCCCCTCCCACCACTCCACACAGCCTTCTCTGTGCAGTGCTGGCTGTCCTAGAACTCTTAGTAGACCAGGCTGGCCTGGAACTCTCAGAGATCTGCCTGCCCTGCCCCCTGAGTGTGGGAGTTAGAGGTGTTCACCATCACTGCCTGGCCTAAGTGTAGGCTGGGGCGCGGTCAGCTCAGTGTTTGCTGGCCCAGCACAGGCAAGGCCCTGGGTCCCATCCTTAGCAGCAAAGCCGAGAAAAAAGAAAAGGCAAGTTTAAGGAAACAATAAAACTCAAAAAGGACCAAGAATATTGAGCTTACATTCAGGGCTCACAGAATCAGCCAAACCTCCCAAACTCTGATAAACAGAGGCGTGCCTTGCTGTAAGAGGGCCTTTAGTGTATACAGCTTAGTACAGATGCTGTGGGTAGGAACTGGCCTGCTAGGGTTAAGACATTCCATCCCTCCCATTAGTGTTTGGCTACAGATGCTAAAGCAGGCTCACAGTTGAGGCCTCCCTGCCCTGAAATCCTCCTCTAACCCCATATTCTATCCCAGGAGAACCCTGAGCCACAGATTGCACTGACACCAGGGCACCTCCACTAACTTGAGGTCCCCAACTATCTAAATGTGTCCATTGCCGGCCCTAACTTCTGCAGCTATGGTTTCTATGTCATCTCCTCTGGAAGTCCTCCTAGACTGCTCAGGTCCCGCTGAAGTGCTCATCGCTCTAAGGCTGGTGATGCACTCTGCAGTTTCTAGCCCTGTGTCCCATTCCTGTACCAAGTGATCTTCCACATGCCAGGGCACAGAAGAACCGAGACCCAGAGAGGAGGGTTCTGCCCAGTTCATTCAGCAGGATGAGTGGGCTGGGTTCCGAGCCTGCCCCGAACTGAGAACGAGGATGGAAGAAGTTTGGGGTTCTCTGGGCTCCCTCAACCCTGTGACTTTTCTTACCAAAGAGCAGAGCCAGGGGAACTTGTTCCTTGTTCACATCGACCGTATAAGCCCACCTGGGTCGGTGACCACACAGATCGCGTGGCTACAGCCTTTCTGGCTGGGTTGAGTCTCCTGTGTGAATTTACTTTGCAAATGTAAATATTGTGACCAGCCGGTGGCCTAGGCCAGGGCTTAGGGTCAGAGCTGGGGCTCTCAGCTCTAAGAACCCTCCAGCCTAACCAGGCTTGGAGAAGGCTTGCTATGTGCCTGGCCTGTTCAATGTGGGCAAGTTTCATTTAGTTTTTACACACTCACTTTATGCCAGACCCATTCCGGGCACTGAGCTGAAGGAGTTAATGCTGGCAGAATGGGGCCAGCTTAGTCAGCTTCCTCTAGGAGCACCAAAGTGGCCCCAGGGAGAAGAGATAGCCACTGTCAAGGCCACAGAATGCAGGGAGAAGGCCAGTGTGAGCGTGTGAGCGTGTGAGCGTGTGAGCGTAGGGTACAGGGTATGTATGGTGTGAAGCTGGGTGTTATCAGAATGTAGGAGGGCAGTACACTGGTGGAGCAGCAGGGGTGGTGGCGGGGGGTGGGGTGGGGGGGTGGGTGGGCGTTGGCTGAGTCTTCCAGACAGGAATAAGAGTGATGGGTGGTGGCTATAGGTGGAATGGCACAATATTTAGCCCTCAGGACTCAGCCTATAAAGAAAGCATAGGTTTGGCTCTGTACCTGGCACCTGGCTGGCACAAGACAGAAATGTGTGGGATGTGCCCAGCCCCGGAAAGTGGAGAAGGGTGTGGCCATGACCTGCCTTTGAGCTTTGGGGCTGTGATAGCTAAGTAAATGTCCATCTCCGGCTCCCCACCACAGAGAACAAAGGCTGTGGGGATCCCAGATAGGAAAGGGCAAGACATTGGAAGACAGTGAACCAATGAAGGGAAACAGAGGCCACAAGTCTTCAGGAAGCCGTGAACAGAGGAGAGTGAGCCCTAGCTTCTCCAATTTTCCATCTGGGGGTGCTCACAGCACCCCACCTGTCTGAGCATGCTCCCTGGGATGTCTCCAGCTATGCTGCCACAGAGTGCAAACCCCACTCCAGAGCTAGTTTGGCGGGCCCACAGCTTTCCCCAGTCTGAGCCTCACTATGATGACGCAGAGGACAGTGGAGGCTTCCCTGCCCTTTGTCACTGTCCTTGCAGGAGGGCCTGAGGCAGGATGCCACTAGAGAGAACCCTGCTACACTACTGACATGCCCACGCCCTCCGAGGGCCTTAGCTTCATTATCTGGACTACGGGAGTGGTGCACAGTAGGACTGCAGGCAGCCCTTTGGCAGAGTGATGGGGTGAGGAGGTGTGGAGGCCTCCACCCTCTGCACAGGTTCAGGCGTTGGTCCAAGGGATGCGACCGATACATTCTTCCTCCCTTCCTGCCAGGCACTGGGCCAGCTCTCTGCCTGCCCCGCCTGTGTAGTATGTTTTGACCTTGGATCTTTCTCATCCATTGTTTCCACAAGTAGGTGGCCAGGTATGTCTGGGCCAAGTCATTTTTAGCCATACTGCTTCCTCTCAGAGCCTGGAAGGACCAAAGGACAAGTGAATCTCAACTCTCGCTCTTACATGCGGTGTGACCGCAGGCTGGTCCCTTCCCCTCTCTGAGCCTTACGGTCTCGTCCGTAATATGGCACCCTCACTGGTAGTCATGAACAGTGGCTGACACTGTCCTCACTCGCTGTCACAGCATGAACATCCCCATTCCGCACGTACGGAAACCAGCCCAGCCCACCAGCAGTACAATCACTGGCTGGGTGAGCATCTGCTGAGAAGCGGGGTCCAGCATGGAGCCCCAGCACAGGTGAGAGACTTAACAGGAGTATGTAAAAGATGGCAGGCACGACTGTCCACTGCCTTTTTTTGGAATCTGGAATGGCAGTGTTTGCCTTCCTCTGTGGCTGCTCCAGTCCCTGCTTCTGGTGGTGATGCAGCTCTGGGGCCCAGGGTCATGTCACAGCCATGGGATGGCCACAGAATAGCCAACATCGGGGGAAGCAGCTGGGGGAGCGTGGCCTAAATCCAGCTGTGGGAGGAAGGGCAGAGGCCAGTCTGGGCTGGGAATGTCCCCGTGCCTCCCAACCCCCACTCCCAGAACAGCTTTCCGGAATATTTGGGCTGGACACCTATACTCCTTAGCTCCAGGCTTGTAGGTGTGAACAGCCCCCTGTCCCATCGACTACCATGCAGCCCGGCACACCACCCAATTCCAGTCCGGGAAAGCAGACTTCATTCTCAGACTCGACAATCTCACAGGTGGGGGCCCTGAGCTTCAGATGGAGAGCCCTGGCCGCTGTAAGTGCACCTGACAGTCTGGTGTCCTTTACTAGAGACTCATCCATACTGTGGTTTTGTTTTGTTTTGTTTTGAGATAGGGTCTCACTGTGTAGCTCTGGCTGTTCTGGAACTCACTACGTAGACCAGGTTGGTCTTGAACCCACACAAATCTGTCTGCCTCTGTCTCCTAAATTCTGGTATTAAAGGTGTGCACCACTGTGCCCTGACCCACTACCCACTACCCACACAGAGACACATAGACACAGATACATACACACAGACACACACAGATACACACACACACACACACACACACACACACACACACACACACACATGCACACACGCACACACACTGTGGATAGGCACACTTCTTAGAGTGCCATCCTGCAGGTCAGGGCTCTCGCATAATGGTTGGGGAGTCCTGAGCTAAGAGTTCACAACTAGTGGGTGGTGAAGCTGGTCTGGGCAGGAAGCTCTGGGTACCCTGTCCTGGGCTGGGACCTGAAGGCCCCACAGAGGGAGTAGTTGACCTTGAGTAGTCTAGCACACAGTCTCCAACAACTACCCACACATATCCTCTACCCTCACCTGCTCACCAAGGCCGCAGGGATACAGTAGCCATTGTCTGACAATGCCTCACCTGGGCTCCCACACCCTGGGATTTGCCCACAGTACCCCGTGGTCTCCTTGGCAGCTGCCCCTTGGGGCACCTTCTACCTTCCCTTCTATTGGTGGGGAGGACACTGGTCCAGGCTTCTAACCTCCCACACTGACCCCATGGTTCCCCCTGCAGGGTGTTTGATCTAGGGCATGGTCACTCTGTTCCTTTCCAGCTCCACTGGAGACCCCTGTCTCAGAACTGTGCAATCCTCTCCTATTTTGTTTTCCCATCAGTTTGGACCCACTGTTATTCCTCTTCAGCTCCATGTTAGCGATGGAACCCAGAGCTTTGTATACACCAGGCAAGTACTCTATTGATGAGTCCTACCCCATTCACAATGGACTGTGGTCCTTTAACTCCACCTCTCTGCCCTCAGTTTCTCCATCATGAGTTGGCGGGAGGTGAGGCCTCACTCAGCTCTTAGCTCTCTCGATGCAGAGCCCCGCTTACGTGTCCCTGTTTCTGGAATCTGGATATAACCGTGTGCTGTGGGGCTTCTCTAAAGCCAGGTTCTCAGGCTGATTCTGGGCCACTTTATCTCTGATAGGACCATCCCTGGGAGTGAAGCGCCTGACCCTTTCATCTCTGCTGCTGTGAGCTCAGCCAGGCAGTGAAGCAGTCCAGAGCCCAGCAGCACAAGAGACAGGAAGGCCCAGAGAGAGCTGAAGGTTCCGGTACTGAGCCACCCCAAACTAACATGCAGGTGGGGAATGTGTGAAAGGGTACCCCAGGATGGGACATGGATGAGTGTACCCCGAAGACTCCAGAGAATAGAACCAGGCACACCAGGTTTGAGTTCCAACTCTGTCATTTGCTCTGGGTGCCCATTAACTTGTTGGGCCTTAGTCTCTTCTGCTGTAGAGTATGGAGCACTGTCCCCATTTCCTACCAGGCTCAAATAGCTCTTGGCCTCCAGATTCCATGGGCTATGCTATCCTGTAGGAACATCTGGATGGATTTTTCCAGTGCCGAGCCTGAGTGTTCAACATCCCCACAGGCTGAGGTGCTGAAACCATGGTCCTCAGGGTGGCACTATTGGTGTGCCCTTTAAGAGGTGGGGCCTATGGGCTAGGGATGTAGCTGAGTTGATAGAATGTTTGCCCAACATACATAAAGCACCTAGCATGGTGGCATAAACATATAACCCCAGCATTGAGAGATGGAGGAAAGAGGAACAGAAGTTTGAGGTTATCCTTGGCTACACGGAAAGTACAAGACTAACCTGGGCTATAAGAAATTGTTTTTCTACATTAGTCATGTGATACGCTCCTGCCACGATATGCCTCCCCCACAGGCCTAAAGCCCAAAGACCAAAATGAGAACCGGAGTAGACCCTTTTTTGCTCTGTAAATGCATTGCTTGAAGTCACAGTGATGGAAAGCTGGCTAACGCAAATTAGAAAAAAATCAGCTTGGGACGGCGTGACTTAAAAGGAGGTGGCACAGCAGATCTGAGAATCTCCTGGGCCCCAAAGAGGCAATGGTCACCATAAAGGGGGTCGAAGACATCGCAGGCATGGGAGACCCTTCACAATCTGTCCCAGGTCCCAGGTCCTACCTTCTTCACAGGTTACCCCTGAATGTCCAGGGCAGCACCTCCATTCTCGGGCAGTCACTGTCTTGTACATCACTTTGTACATGGGTCTCACCACAGTTCTGTAGCTGAAAGAGGGGCCAAGGACCCTGGCTCAGACAGGGTCTGCCACTACCGTCCCAGCTGCAGGAAAGATGCCACCCCCGAGATAAAGCCAGAGCTTCCTGGACCCTCTTCCACTTCCATTCTTCTCTTTACTAACCACCATGGCCATGAGGGTCTGGATTTCCACTGCTGGCTGGGCTAGCCTGCCCTAACTGTGCTGCTCAGAGCTCTGAAGTTTCCTCCATACACAATGCCACCTTTGTCCCACCCATCCCGAGGCTTCCAGCCTTCCCAGGCACCCCATGCAATCGCCCAGGCCCTTACCCGTGCTGGGCCCCAACCTGGAGAGCCAGTGTTCCATCCCCACCACAATTCTGCTTACCTGTTCCCAGGGCAGCCCATGGGCCACGGGCAGTTCTGTAGCACTCGCTGGAGGTAGGTGCCATTCTGCACATGGCAGGAGACGGTACGGGTCACCACATAGGAGCACCAGTTCCTGAGACAAACCCACAGAAGGGATCTCAAGGGGCAGGCCCAGGACATCAAGAGGATGGGTGGAGGGGACCATGTGTTCTCCCGAGCCTTCAGTCTCCAGGTAAAGAGACCACTGGGCTCTCTGTGTCTTTTAGGTGAAGGCTTTACAGAGCCTGCAGTTCGAGGGAGAACTCGATGGCTGTAGATGGGATGCTTATGCTTATGCAGGAGCAAGGTGGAGCAGGATATATATATATATATATATATATATAACCATATATATATATATATGGTTGCTGGGGCTCTGCCTCCTCTGTGTCTACTCGCCAACTTTGAGCTACTGCCCCGCCAGTTGAACCAGTTGAAGCGTACCATTTCAAAGTTATAGAATCTTCACTTCTTTCTTAGGAGAAACATTTTCAGTCAGGGATTAAGAGGCAAGCTGTGGGGTCTGCTGGAGCTGAGTCCAAGCCATGACTGGCAGCTACCCACAGAGATCACTCTAGCCTCCCTCCATCTTCCCCCTTGTGAAGTGGCACTTACATCAGGGTGCAAGAACGTAAATAAAGGAATAGCAGAAGGCTGAGTACAGCTCTGGTGCAGCAAGTGTCCCAAGGTAGGTCGTCATGGGTGTCTGAGATGGACAGCACTCTGCCTTAGAGGCGGCAGTTTGGTAAGGGCATGCACACCTACCTACGCATGCGCAGAAGCAGAAGCGCTTGGTTGTCTCTTTCTATTTTATTTTGGTTGTTGTTTATTTAAGACAGAATCCCTTGCCTGGCAGTGGTGGCGCACACCTTTAATCCAAGCACTTGGGAGGCAGAGGCAGGCGGATTTCTGAATTCGAGGCCAGTCTGGTCTACAGAGTGAGTTCTGGGACAGCCAGGACTGTACAGAGAAACCCTGCCTTGAAAAACAAAAACAAAAACAAAAACAACAACAACAAAAAGACAGAATCTCTAAGTATCCCAGGTTGGTCCCCAATGATCCTCTTGCCTCTGCCTCTAACTGGGACCACGAGCATGCACCATTCCACAAGCTCTCATTCTTTCTGGAAAGGCGCATGTTCTGTAGCTTCTGGCTGTGTGTGACAGCTGGTTCTCAAGTTAGCCTGTGGAGGCCTAGCCTTCTCTCGTGGCCTTATAGCTGCTCAGGCTAGCCCTAGCACTGGGACAATGCTCACCTTTCCCAGGGTCAGAAAGTGCTCCCGTCAAACCTTGCTGATCCTTTTCATTAGCTTCCCCTTCCCCTGAACTTTTCCTCACCTTGGCTGGTTCTCTCAAGGCTCAGAGAGATGAGAGGCACTTCCTTAGCCTCACACACTGAGCTTTCTCTTCCTGGGATGGGATAGAGGTAGGGCAGCTGGGTGGGGGTGGGGACTAGTGCAGGGAGGGGGACAGGGACATTCCAGGTGTTCAGCAGCCCTCAGCCCAGCCTGAGGTCAGGAGCCCAGGGTAATTTGCTGGGGCACAGGAAGGAGAAGATGGTGTCAGGTGGCCTTTCTTAGCCGGAGCTGTCTTCCCCAGCAGAGGCTCTTTGTGGCCTTGAGCCCAAGGTCAGCAGGTTCCCAGGCTTGGACCTTCACAGAGCCATGGACCATGTCTCAACCAACACAGGGAGGAGATGAAGCTAATGTCTCTGGAACAGAGTCAAAGGCCAGGCCTGGCTATCCACATTCTTGGGCTCAACTCTGGCTCTGTACCCCAGCCTGGTGACATGCTGTCTCCTCTTCCTGGGGCCTCAGTTTCCCCTCTAAAATGGAGGGATGTCTTTCTGGCTTAGTAGAGAACCATTTAAATATCCCTAGCATGTAGTAAATGCCCAGTGTGTTCAATCTGGTATCCAGATGGGTCTGTCATCTGTGCTTAGGGCTGTCCCACAGAGGGACAGGATCAGTGAAGCAGGGCCTGACCTCTCTCACATCCACAGAGGGGGACAAGCTGCCCAATTCCACATGAGAAGGGGGTAGGGGATGGAAGGCTAACCACAGCAGGTCTGGAGGGAGTTGGAGGGGACACAAGGGAGGAGCATGGCTAGCTCCATCCATGGCAGTCCCTAGTCAAGCGTGATGCTTGCTCTTGCCGTTCCTGCACTCTGGAGGCTGAGTCTCTTTGGCCTAGCCCAAGAGACTCTTACCTTAGGGGGAAAAAAAAAAGAATGTCAACTGGCTCAGCTGTAAATGCCTGAGGACTGAAGCTGAATCCTTGGAACCCGCATAAGGGTGGAAAAAGAAAACTAATTTCCCAAAGTTGTCCTCTGACTTCCACACTAGTATGGCCCAGAACACCGACACACTGACCAACACAGAGAGAGAGAGAGAGAGAGAGAGAGAGAGAGAGAGAG
>NW_022196905.1:25072738-25072870 GCF_008632895.1 Mastomys coucha | reverse complement strand
AAAAAAAAAAAGAGCCGAGCAGTGGTGGCGCACGCCTTTAATCCCAGCACCTGGGAGGCAAGAGGCAGGCGGATTTCTGAATTCGAGGCCAGCCTGGTCTACAGAGTGAGTTCCAGGGCTATACAGAGAAAC
>NW_022196905.1:24984639-25072728 GCF_008632895.1 Mastomys coucha | reverse complement strand
AAACCAAGTTCCTACCATATAGTGACTCAGATCCCTAGAGCTGGCCTGGAGGCTGTTAGGTTGTGTTCAGCAAGTAGGAACATGAGCATCTCCCTCCAAGTATGTGAAACTTAACATCCAGTTCAGGAGTCCAGGGACCCCCCCAATGCTCAGGCTGGTCCAGGGCTCCTGAGTGAAGGGAGAGAGGACCACCTGGGTAGAGTTCAGAAGCCGGAGGCTCGGGGACCCTTGAGGACTGGATGATCATCGTCTGTGGTGTGTGTAAGCTCACTCATACAGCTTGGGGGTGTCTGTGTACACACACAGGTACACTTTCGAGGGCATGCACACCTACAAATGCTTGGAAATATGTGGGCAAGGACATGCACAGACCCACAAAGCACACAGACTTGTGTGCAAAGATCAAGGCCCACACAAGAGAACATGTTCCTGTGGAAAAGTCTGCCAACCATGCAAGTGTATCTCTCTCTCTCTCTCTGTCTCTCTCTCTCTCTCTCTCACACACACACACACACACACACACACACACACACACACACATACACACACACACCACTGTGGGCAGACAGAGGTCATGTCCTGTACGTGTTTCCACACAAACACACAGTGCCATATAGTCTCGCCATGCACACGTGTGCTCATATACAAACTGTCAGAGGCAGCTAGCTCCAGCAGGGCTCACATGCATTAGAGTCTGTGCACACTCATTCATGATTCAAATGCATGTAAACATCCCCTCCCCCAGCTCTGGACCAGGCTAGGGGCAGTGGGTCCTTTTCCCTAAAGGGAGACATTTTTTTCCTCTTCCTTAGTTAAAGGTCTCACGATGTTCTTAGTTATTTGCTACATGGCGAACTCTGCCTTAATCCCAAGGAAGGACATTTGGAGCCAGTAGCTGGCCAGATAGTTTATAGAGGAAGGGACGCTCAGACCAGGTGGAGTTCAAGGTTAGCACCTGGTGGTCAAGCTCACTGGCCACAGCATAAACCTAAGGCCCTCTCTTGGTGACTTTCAGGAATATCAGGAGAGTTTTCTTGGTTTTTTTTTTTTTTTACACAACAATTACACAATTGTACATGCGTGTATGTGCTTGTACTTATGAACGTATGCATTCCTATGCATGTGTGTCCATATATATGTGTGTGTTTGCTTGTGCTTTTGTGTGTTATTTGTATGTATGTGTTTATGTGTATACGTGTGTGTGCATATTACATGCATGTGTGTGCACATACAAATGCACATGCCTAAATACATGTATGGAGGTCAGAGGCCAACTTGTGGAAGTCAGTTTGTTCTTTCTAATGTGGGTCCTGGGAACTGAACTCAGTTTGTCAGGCTTGGTAGCAAGCACCTTTACCTCTGAGCCATCTCAATGGTTGTGCAAGAAGCTCCTTTTTGCAAAGCATCTATCACGTGTGGTCACTGCTAGCCCAGGAATTCAGTCTACCATGGCTCCCCGTTGTCCCCAAGTCCCGCTGCTTCTGTCCTTCACGCTGCTTACATGCTCACACCTCTTGAGCACTCACATGGCCAAGCTGCCCCTTCTCCCACTTTGATCTTTAGAATCTATTTATAGAGCTCCACCCCCTCATGATGACAATTCCTATTCATCCTTTGGGTCTTAACGTCAAGGTCCACATAGGTACAGCAGCTCTGAGCTATATTCTCTCCCATGAGTGTGGGAGAAGAGGGCATAAGCAAGTACCAAGTCCATGTAGAAGTCAACCCTAGCCTCAGGGTTTATTAAATGATGGCATGGCTGAACACGGTGGCCTGGACAGAGAAGTCAAGACCCAAGGTTTTCAGAGAGACAGCCTGAGGACTTCCTTCCCTGGGGTGTGGTCAGTAATAAGGTACCTGAGAGCCAGGTGAGGCTGAGCTGGCAGGTAGAGCCTAGCCAGGGCTGGGAGGAGACAAGGCATCCCTCCCTGGCCCCCCACCTCGGCCCACTCAGCACCCCTAGAGCCTCCAGAGGCCACCAAGAGGGGAAAAAACAGGCCAGACCTGCTCAGTCTGGCACCAGCCTCCCTCTCTAGTGGACCTACACACTGCCCTTCACTCCCTGCGGCAAGGGGCCCAGGGGACTTTGTCTCCACAGGGCCCAGGGCTTCGATCCGGAACAGTGATAGGGACTAATTGCTGAAGGCAGCCAAGCGGGCCAGGGGCCAAGGGCCGTTATGAAAAGAAGAGCAAAGAACTGAAGCTGAGGTGGGGGGTGGGGTGACAAGAGCCAAAACTTGAACCGCACCAGGATGCACCTCCAGTCCTGGGACAGTTTCTCTGGATGTAGCTCTGACCAGATCGGTCCTTGCTGTGCTCATCTGCAGAATGGGGAGAGCAGAATACTTTCCATGCAAAGTGGTCAGCAAGCCTTCCTCCCACCGTCCACTCTTCCTGGCTTGGGGTGCCACAGTCAGCTATGGCAGGGTCTTCCCTTGGGGCCCGGGACACCAGTGTGATATCTTTACAAGGTTCCATGAGCTTTACACAGCACGAAACTGAGGGTCTGAGAGGAGGCACCTGCCTGGGTTAGCCATGTGGGCATAGAACTGGAATTTGTGAATGCTGGAACCTTTGGAAGAATTAGGACTGAGGCTGGGATGGATATCACAGGGGCAGGAAGTAGTCCTACTATGGGATGCAGACTGGCAGCAGCCAAGTGTTCCAAGGTGGCTCTGCACAGCCCCTGGGCATCCTAGTTGTAGGGGCTCAGAGTCTCACCACATTCCTGGGGTTGGGGGTGGCCCCTTGGATGCCTTCCCGGGCCTCCCCCTCCTCAGGCAACAAAGCCTCTTTTCTGCCTTCAGTCCTTCAGCTGCCAAGGGGTGCCCGGGGCGCCTGGCTGGGAGTGGAGGGAGGGCCGACAGGGTGCAACATCCCCAAGTTGTCTCCAAGATGCTGGGACAGGGCTATGAGGGGAGGTCCTGGCAGTCAAGGACTACAGATGATTCCAGTTTTAGGTCCCTACCCTACTTCAAGGCGATAATGGCAGGGCTCCATGGGCATGGCCTGTGCTTGTCTTCACTCAGAACAGACCTTCAGACACAGGACAAGCAAAAGAGGAAACTGAGGCTCATGGCCACGAGTCTCTGTGTCTGTAAAATGGGTATGAGTGGGCTGTGGTAAAGGCTTTGTGACAGACTACTGGGACAGCATTCTATAAAGGGGGACAGACCGGGTGAAACCCACACACCTGCCCACAGGCAGAGCTCCCAGACAGAAAGCCAGGGATACAGAGCACAATGCGGAAGTGGTGGCCTTGGGCCAGCTGGAGGGGAATATCTCACCCATCACCCCAAGTCTGACCCCAGGAAACCCCAAATCCTAACCCCTTTTATTCTATGAAGTGGGACAGGTAATTCCCTATTCGGAGCCTTTGTTTCTTTCTCTATAAAACAGACAGCATAAGAGAAGCGAGCCTTGGATGGCAGCTGGGAAGGTTCTAGAAGCACTGGATGCAGGAAAAGTGCCAACCCACACCAGCTGTGGTTGGCACACTGTAGGGGTGCTGTGGCATCTGCCACACGGCTGTCCCCATCTCAGACAGCTAACTGCTCCTCTGGTCTCTGCTGCCTCAGTCACTTTTACCCCTGAGCCTGCTCTACCCCTCTACCCTGTCACCTGCTTTTGCTAGCTCCCAGGGGGGTTGCTGGCCTCTGACCACTGAGAAAGGGAAACTTCTAAAGAGAAAGAAGTGAGGCTGCAGGGGGGTGGGGCCCTCATGGGCCTTTGAATGGACTGAAAAGCCTAAGAGGCCTGGCTAGTCCACATTGTCTGTCCTGGAGACAGGGGCAGGGGCTACAGGCAGAGCAGGGGCCAGGGCAGGTTCAAACTCTGCTATCAAGATCAGAAAGGGAGAGCTGAGTCCCAGTTCTCCCATGAATACTCACCACGAGCATCATTAGTCTCAGTTTGCTCCTCTATTGAATGGGGACAAGTTTCCCTACCTCCTTTAGTCCTGAAGGGCACTGTCTAGAAAAGGCCCCACAGGACCTGATCCTGGGAAACACTCCACAAAGGCCGGCAGAGAGTCACGGGCTGTTAGGAGGTCCAACCAAATGCCAGGTCCCAGGGGGCCTCTGACACTGACCCACTGTGCAGGCTCCACCCCAGTCCTTCCTCTGAGCGAAATAAATAGCTGGAACATTTAAAAAAAGACAGTAACAGGGGAAAAGGGAGGGGATTCCTGAAGGGCTGGCTAAGGGGTGACCCTGGTATTTTACATGTACATGAAGGGGAGGGGGGCTTGGGCCAGACCCACAGAAGTCCTGGGGAGCTCTGTTACATTGCTATGGGTCCACCTTCTGGGGCCTCCGGGAGTAGGGGAGGTTGTCTGTTCTTTCACACAGAGGTAGGTGAGCCGGCTCTCCTGAGCACAGCTTGCCAAGTCCCTGCTCCCACTTGTTATGGTATAGAGATGAGCGATGGAGCCCCTGCTCCAGTCCCGGACCGCCTCCGATGTCCCTGCTCCAGTCCCAGAATTGCACGGAGCTGGGGTCCAGTTCCCAGTTCCAGTCCCAGGGTTGCACGGAGCTGGGGTCCAGTTCCCAGTTCCAGTCCCAGGGTTGCACGGAGCTGGGGGTCGGGTCTCTGTCCCACACACGGGTTGCACGGAGCTGCGGTCGGGTCTCTGTCCCCAGTCACGGGATAGTACAGAGCTGGGGTCGGGTCCCTGTCCCAGTCTCGGGGTTGCACGGAGCTGGGGTCTGCTTCCCTCACCCCAGTGCCAGGATTGCACAGAGCTAAGGGAGACTTACCTGCGACCCGAGAACCGGGCGCCCGGGACGCTCCACGCGGCGCCGCCTCCCGGGAGCAGGAGCCCGAGGCAGAGCAGCGTCCAGGGCCGCGGGCCGCCCATGCTGTCGTCCCCGCCGCAGCCGCGGGCGCGCAGAGCCGGTTCCGGGCGGAGCAGGGCGGGGGCGCTCGGCTTCGCCCGCCCCTCGCCCCCCGCCTCCGCCAACCCGGAAGCCGTCCGCGCCCCCGCCAGGACGCCCTCCAGGTGCCCACCTGAACCGCAGACTGGGAAACTGAGGCCCTGGCCGCCCCCGCCCCCTCGCCCTCGCAACGCTGCCAGGACCCGAACCCACCACTCCAGAGCAATCGCCTCTGAAAGCACATCTTCTGACATCTTTGCGGAATCGGGTTCCCGTAACACACAGGATCCTCCCATCGACCCGACACGGGCTTCCTGCGCGAGCTGTGCCATTGTCCCAGGCATCTCACCTCGTACATCCTGCTCTGGCTGGAGCTTTCATCCATGCTGGGCTGGCTAAGTTGCCCATGTTACAGAGGAGAAACCCGAGGCTCAGGTACTCCTGGGCGTCCCCTAGTGCAGTGACCAAACACCTGTATACCTGTTTTATTGGGAGATACTAAGGCCCAGAACACTCTGGCTGAGTAACCCCAGACCCACAATCTCCTCATCTCAGTGTTGGGGCCTCTTAAGCACAAGTGTAGACAGCATTTTGGTAGGGGCCTCAGTTTCCCATTCCCTAAGGTAAGGATTGGCTGAGAGCGGAGGGCCTGGGTGGGACTGAAGCATGTTCCACGAGGCATAGCAGGTGTTTGCCTATGCAGACATGATAGACTGTGTGCATGGATAATGTGTGCATGCACGGTGCTGTATACATGTATGTGCTGGATCTGTATGTACATGATATGTTTGTGAGCATGAGCAGTATTTGCTTATGTATGCCATATTTGAATGAACAATGTATGTGTTTGTGTGGTGGGCATGTGTATGCATGTATGCCTGTGTACATGTGAGATGCTTATATGCATGCATATCATATTTGTGTACACATGCGCATGTTATGATGTATGTGTGTATATGAAGTATGATTTTCTTTCTCTCTCTTCCTCTTTCTCTCTCTCTCTCTTCCTTTCTTCCTTTCTTTCTTTCTTTCTTTCTTTCTTTCTTTCTTTCTTTCTTTCTTTCTTTCTGTTTTTAGATGAGCGCTCTATAGTCCTGGCTTGGTCTGGAACTCATTATAAGCATTAGCTTAGCTTTCATCTCACAGAGGTCTGTCTTTCTGCCTCTGCCTCCTGCATGCTGGGTTCGATACTGTGCCCAGCTCTAGAAAATGTTTTTGACAGCAGTGAGTGCTACCTGAGAGCAGAGTCATCATCAGGGGAGGTCACAGAAAGTGTCTACTGCTCACCCCAAGAGTGAGCAGCCCAGGTCAGTTGTGTAAGGGGCCATGCTCCTGTGGTTGCTTGCTCATCTCTGTGAGGAAACAACAAGTCTGATTCCTGGGGATTGCTTCTCTTGGACCCATGGGTAGCTTCTCCTGGACCTGTGGGTAGGAGCAGATCCTGGCTAGAGTCAGGACCAGGGCATAACCAGAGTCCTTTGAAGAGGAAGAGAGAGCCCCAGCCCTGTCCCCAAGAGGCCAGGTAGTAGTTGCTGTTCAAACCCTGACTCTTGACTGTTCTGCCCATGCTGGCCTCAGTTTCTTGTTTGGTCCCTGTAGGTCTTTGGGCAGGCTTATAATGTCCCGGATGTTCATGGCCCTCCAAATCTCCCAACTCCCTCCAAGGGCATGGCCATGGACCTAACGTGGCCCCATAGAGGTGCCTGCCTCCCTTCACTGAGATTGTTGGCACATGGTATGTGCTGCCTTTTGACACTAAATCAGTCAGTCCCTTGACTCCCTGGCTGTGCCTTGGGGGGGGGGGGTTGTCTTGTTTTGTACAGTATTGGGAATTGAACCCATGACCTTGCCTATACCCCAAAACTTAGCCCTGTTTTTGCCCCAGGCAGATTAGCAACTTGATTTTGCCCTTAGATGCTCATTCTACTGATGGACCCAGGTCTGTCTGAGGCCCCAGGAACCCCATCACCCCAGGGGTACTGCAGAGAGCATGCTGCAGTGCATGCCATCAGCCAGGAGGAAGGCCCGGCACCTGTTAGCACTACACCTGAGACACTCCTGTAAGTTAGGGCATCCAGGTTCCTTCCCGGATCATCAAATGCACAGGCACCTGTTAGCAGTACACCTGAGACACTCCTGTAAGTTAGGGCATCCAGGTTCCTTCCCGGATCATCAAATGCACAGAAACTCCCTGCAGCTCTAGATGATCACTTTCCCTGTAAAAGACTCAGGAAAGCTGTTATCACTATTTTCCCACAGTGAGGCACCTGACTTACTGAGGCTGGAAACCCATAGTCTGGAATACTGATGTATCATCCAAGCAGGCTGTTCCGTGCCCGCTGAGAGCCGTGTGACCTGAGACAGGGCCCCTCTCCTCTTCTGAGAAGGTGAGACAGCCTTCGTTTCCCTGAGGTGGTCTTAGGGGTCAGAAGCTGACGTGATGGAGTGGGCTCTCACTCCAGCATGTGCCTCCAGGGATGGGCTTTTGGTTTACTAGAGGTTTCTGTGTCCACTGAGCTGGGGGAGAGTGGTCGCTGGCTTGAGAGAGAGTCTTAGGGCTTGTCCCAGTGGCTGAAGCTTCCCTCCAAGAGCCTGGTCTCCTTGCCTGCCAAAACTAGACCATAACTGCCAGCATTGACAGCAGCTTCTTCTGTCCCCCACCACCCCCAGGCTGACCACAGGCCAGGCTCTACCACCCGGGAGGCAGCAGCTTGCCCCCAGGTGTAGGGCTCAGGGCTGCTGGACAGTGGTGGGCAGGCCCTGAGCTACCAATCAAACAGTATACTCTCTTCCAGCCAAGTCCCATGGCAGGGTTCTTTGGGGTGAGGGAACTTGGCACAAACTTAGGCTTCCATCTGGAGGCTGAAGAGGACTGAGCACATGTAGACAGACAGGGAGCTGGATCCACACATGGAGGGACCGCAAGAGACACACACAGAGGACCTTCTTAGAGTCTTAGAGCTAGCCATAGGGTGTGGGGAACAGCCATCCACCCAGCCTTGTCCAAACAGGAAATGCTTTTGTCCCAAACAAACCTGGGCCATGGCCTCTTTCCCTTGGGAACTCCATCTGGACCTCAGCTCGGGACTGCCCCCTGTCCCCATCCCCGCTGTGTCCCATGAGACAGCCTCCTAGCTCAGCATGCCTGAAGTGCCTGTCCCCAGCAACAGGGCTGTACTCAGCCCTGGCTGATCTGATCCATCCCCATAGCCCTAGGCGTTCAGGACTCATATACCTGCCATCAGAGGCTATTTAGATAAAGGCAGTACCCTCTAGACCCTTCCAGGCTGGGGGAAACGCCAGCTCACACCTTTGGTCAGGGAGGGCTGGCTGTGTCCTGGGGCTGGGTAGAGGAGGCTTTCTAGCTGGCTGGGTGAGAGAACTCTGAGTGCTCAGTGAGCTAGCTGCTCTTACCCAGCTGAGGCTGGCAGGCAAGGGAAGGAAACTGTCGGGGAAATCATAAATTAGAACTGAGGAAGCTTCCCGCCCTTCTCTGGACTCCTCTAGAGAAGCAGCTTGGGATGTCTGGGGTGATAACATAAAAGTCACAAAAAATCCTTGTGTGACAGGGCACCAAAATGGGGGCAGGGCTCTCAGTCATCTACAGGGCCTTTTCCAGCCTCAGTTTCTCTATCTGGAAGATGGGGGTAACAGGAGGACTTGGAACTTCTTGTGACTGATTCTTTTTAACTATGGAGGGATGGTTTAGGAGAGGTCTTCCTAACAATGTCACTTCCTCCTTCCCCACTGTGTCTTTCCATCTGCTTGGAGTCCTCCATAGGTCTGCCTCCCTGCCTCCCTGCCTCCCTGCCTCCCTGCCTCCCTGCCTCCCTGCCTCCCTGCCTCCCTGCCTCCCTGCCTCCCTGCCTCCCTGCCTCCCTGCCTCCCTGCCTCCCTGCCTCCTTGGGGTTCCTTACTCCGTTTCTCTTTTTAATCCCATTCTGTCAGCAAGAGGTCTCATATAGTTTTTTGAGCGGAGAGGAGCTTTTTGTGTACCCATACTATGGCACGAGTATGCATTTATAAATAATAGTAATTAATCAAGTGAGTACTGATATATTTAATGATATTTAAAGTTGGGACAAAGGGGCATTAACTGAGATTCCATCTGATTTTAATCCCAAATTGATGGTGCCAAGGTTAACAGAGGTGGAGCAGGGGCCTAGAAATGGACTCTGCAGTGTGAAAAGGTGTGTATATTCCTGCTCCAGAGAGGCCTCCATCTCTCCTGCTGGATGCAGCTCAAATGAAGGCCATAGCTTCCCAACATTAGCTGGATATGGGAGGGTAAAGGGCAGGCAAGAGGTGATGCTCACACCTGCTGGCTGCCATTTTGGTCCTAGGTGGCACCAAGTGGGCCCTGAGGCCTTCACCTGACCCTCCCTGGGGTGCGGGGGGTGGGGGTGGGGGAATAGATGTGAATCATCACTGGGAGTAGCAGAAAGTGACAGAGACTCAGGAGGAGGAGGAGGGAGAGGAGAAGGAGGAAAGTGTAACACTCGCACTTGGGAGATAGAAGTGGGAGAATCAAGGGTTTAAGGTTAGCCTGGGCTACATGAGATCCCATCTCAGTCCCTATATGCATGCTGGGAAAAAAAAAAAAGAAAGAAGAAAAGGAAGAAAGCCACAGAGCAGAGATAGCAATGAAACAGCCAGAAATGTGCAGAAAGAAGTGGGAAACAGAAAGAGAGACAGACACATGGAAAGAGGGGTGCTTCAAAGAGAGGACCTCAGGTTGGTGGTGTCAGTTCACATGGGAGTCTGGGGGGTAGGGCCAGTGTCATCTGTCTGCACTATACAGTGTTGGCTTCCTTGACCCCTCCCAGGCTCCCTGGGTAGGTGTCTGCCCCTCTCTGGCAGTGGCTCTGGCTACCTGGGGCTGTTCTGTGTCATCTCAAGGGGCCACTTAGGCAGACAAGCCACAAGGGACATGGATCCTAGCCCAGGGTTTGACCTAGGGAGGCTGAGGCAGATGGACAGCTAGATGGGCGGTGTCCAGACCTGTGCCGCAGGTGCTCTCCCCTCCTCTCCAGCTGGCGGGGCTGGCTCTGAGTCCTCTCTGTATTGTCTTCTGTAGTGTCATCTACCTGCATCCTGTGGACAAGGCTTTGGTCTCCATGACCTCTTACCTTGTCTTGGACCTTCTGGTTCTTGGGATCCCTCTAAAGGGATAGGAAGAGTTGGGTGTATCTCTGACGGCAGAGCAATCAGGGTTACAGATGAGATGCTATCAAAAAAAAAAAAAAGCCTTTTCTCCACATGTAAAGAGCTCCTGTCAATCAATAGTATTTGATTAGTGATATAGTAGACACATGGACTGAAGTTTTGAGCAGATGATGGTTTCAGAA
Source organism: Mastomys coucha (assembly GCF_008632895.1). Lineage (NCBI taxonomy): Eukaryota > Metazoa > Chordata > Mammalia > Rodentia > Muridae > Mastomys > Mastomys coucha. Next base: position 25,062,506 of record NW_022196905.1, on the reverse strand, counting down.
TGAAGAGGAATTCAAATTTATGCAGAAGGAAAACAGTAGGACAAACTGGAGAGGCCTAGAAGTGACGGAGAAAGCAGGCTGCACAGCGGGGTCCTGCCTCCAACAACAAAACAGAAGTGGTAACCACAGTCGGATAGAATCTTGCAAAACCGATGCCAGGGACTTACTTGTTTTTCTTTAAAAAAAAAAAAAAAGTGATGGCAAGGATCTAGGGACATGTCACCTTTGTGGATGCTCCTTTGAGAGCATATCAGTGCATACTAAAGATGTCACCTATACAGCCATGACCCAGCCGTTTCCCAGAGAGAAGTTTCTCACAGCTGGATTTGCATAGGACACAAAGAACTAGCTGTAGCAACAGAAGTCTGGGAACACTTTAAATTCCCATCCCAAGAGGTTGGCAACTAGGACACTCTCGGGGAATACTATATCACCATGAAAAAGATCAAGGAGCGTCTAGCATCTACAGCACTCCTGTAATCCTAGCTGCTTTGGAGGCAGAGGCAGAAAGAGCCAAAGTCCAGCAGTAACTTAGCAAGATTCTGTCTCGAACAAAAGGTAAAGCTGGCAAGGGGCGTAGGTCTTTGCTTCCAGAGCCTGGAAAGTAGAAACAGGGAGATTGTTTTGAGTTTAAAATCAGACCGGATTACACAATAAGTCTCTGGCTTGGGCTGGAGAGATGGCTCAGCGGGTAAGCTCTTCCGAAGGTCCTGAGTTCAAATCCCAGCAACCACATGGTGGCTCACAACCATCCGTAATAAGATCTGACGCCCTCTTCTGGTGCGTCTGAAGTCAGCTACAGTGTACTTATATATAATAATAAATAAATCTTTAAAAACAAAATAAAAGACTCTGGCTCAAATAGCCAGCCTTTGGTGGGGGCCTTGGTAGCACGCAGGAGGCCCTGGTTCTACCCCAGCACCACAACAAAAGAAGAGATGAGTAGAAAGTGATGGAGGCAGCCATTACTGACCGCCACACATACAGGAGGGTCGACCTGCACATGCGCAGAGGGGGAATTCAGTCACAAGGCGATTACTGCAGAGTGCAGAAGATGCAGACCGGAAACATCCCACTCTGGAGGCAGGCCTGGGAAGGTCTGCCAGATTTCTCTGGGGGTGTGGAGGGGTGTGCATTGAAGGGCTGGCGATTATGCAGAGCACAGCCTCCAAGGTGTGAAATGCAAGGCACATGATTAGCCACAGCTGTGGAGGGGGCACTGGTCTTGTGATCAAAGGCAGGGCAATAACACAGTGGACACAGTGCTGTATGTCCCGTGGGGCTGGCTTAGGAAAACATAACTCCTGCCTCAGCAAGGCCAAGCAAGCCCCCTACCTGCGAATCATCCCTGCTGGGTTTCTATCTCCTAGCACACTATCTTTCTACAGATAAAACGATGTTACTGTCAAAGGCAGGTAAGTGGCTTATGCTGACAGCAGCCTTGAGCATCCGGCCTAACTCCCCATAGAGTGTCTGACCTGCTCACAGGAAGGCATCCGACAACGCGGCTCTCAGATGCTCCTGAGTTGAATGTTCAGGACTTGGGAGGCTGGAGGCACTTGATCGAGAGCGAGTGTGAGATCAGGTACACAGTGAGACCTGGTTCCCAAACACCAACAGCAGAGGATGCAGCTGGGATAGAGCAAGGACAAAGTCCCGCTTCCACCCAGTACTCAGAAGGAAAGTGCAGTACTCCCTGAGTGAGTGTGTGTGTGTGTCTTTCTGTGTATATAGATAGATATAGAGCTAGAGATAGCAGATCAAAGTGTTTAGATATGGAGCTATTTTCCTAGATAAATTTTTAAATAAAAATAAATTATTAGTGCATGTCCACAGGTGCCTGTGTGCCACAGTGCACGTGTGGAGGTCAGAGTCAGTCCTTGCCCTCCATCTTGTGAGGTAGGACTCTCTGTTTCTGTCCTGCCGTGTGCTCCAAACTAGCTGGCCCTGGAGCTTCCAGCCATGTCTCTGCCTCCTCCCCTCAGCTCACCACTGCATCCATCCTGTTTTGTGTTTTTTAGTTTTTTACCCTTGTGATTCAATCCTGTGCTGGCACAAGTGTGTGTGTGTGTGTGTGTGTGTGTGTGTGAGAGAGAGAGAGAGAGAGAGAGAGAGAGAGAGAGAGAGAGAGAGAGAGAGAGAGAGAGAGAGAGAAAGCGAGAGCGAGAGCACTTGAGCGCTTTGGTGGTCAGTGGCAGCAGCCTGTGAGGGGCTCTGGGATAGATGGGGCAGGCAGGGCATGACCTTCCCTAGGTCCCCAGCAGGCCTGACCTACCACTCCCAGCACTCAGGACTCATCTGAGTAGAGTCTATTTGGAAGCAGGGGAGAAAGGGACAGTGGATGAAAGAACGGGTGTGTCCCCAAGAGCCTGCCCAGGGCTTCTCTCCTACCCCATATCTACTAGAGGAATAGAACTGGTTCCCTCCCCTGGATCCAGGGAGGGAAGACAAGGAAAAGTCAGGGTAGAAGCCAGAGGAAGAAGGGAGGAGACAAGCCAGATGGAATATGGAGATAGAGTCAGAGACAGAGGCAGACATGAAGGACACAGGGGAGAGATCAGAGACAGAGAAATAGACATGAAAGACACAGGGAGAGGGATGAAGACTGAGCATCGAGACCAGGGGAAGATAAAGCAGTGGGGAAAGGAGCCAAAGCAGAGCATCGGCTTTTCACGGTACAGGCTAGAGCCCTTATCTGGTACTGCTGCTTGATCACAGCCCTGGGAGGAGCTTGGTGCTGGAGAGGAAAGCCAGGAAGTAGTGGGCCACAGGCTAACTGATAAGAGCTGCACCAGGCTCAGACACTAGCTGGGCTGGTAGCCAGGCCAGTCTCAGCCTGGATTTAGCCTCAAGACCCTGTACTGTGCCCATCCCTGCCTGACCATCAGCAATGGCTGGTTAGTTATCTGAGTCGCTTATAGCCAGTCCTGGTGGAATGTTCCCAGGCACAGCTGACCTGCCGTGGACTATTCCAGCAAGAAAGGTGGCTTGTGACTAGGGGCCAAGGTGCTCAGGAAATACTACCCACACGGAACTCAAAGTATGTTGCACATAGTGTACAGAGTGAGAAACTGGAACACAAAAAGGCCAGCCCTTATGGGTGGGGTTGGGAAGAACACTGACTGGGAGTCTGAGGTTCCTAGCCTCAGACTGTTTTCTAAAGTACATCTATTGGCCAGTCGATATTTTCTAGCCATATCAAGGAAAACTCATGTAGCCTAGGCTGGCCTGAAATTCACTATCCTCCTGCCTCAAACCCAGAGCCCTGGAACTAGAGACACAAACCAACCACCACACTGCCAAGAAGTGAGCTCTCTGCCTGCAATTAACAAACCCCGCCACTAGGTGGAGCGTTGGCTTTCTCGTGCTCAGGCAAAATCGTCCTTCGTCCGCTCTGCTCCACCTCTGACCCCTTCCTAGAAAATGCCTTTGAGAACAAAGAGAGAAACAGTTTTTTAGAAAGTCGGAAGGCGTCCTCTGACTCGTCAGCAATGTCTGTTCTGGGTGAAGGAGTGGGACGGGGCTCCTGCATGCCAGGCAACGCACAGGAGAACTTCCCATACATGGGAAGGCTTCCTGCTTAATACGACTTTCTAGAAAGAGTCGGGCTCCTTTTAAAATGCTGGAGAATCAGTACTGGAAAGGTCTGTTTACAGCGGAAGCTTGAAGGCTGGAGCCGGGACTCAGCCGCTACCAGTGCTTGCTCTCCCAGGCGAAGGTTGAGTCCCAGCACCCATGTGGGAGCACACAACCATCTCCAACTCCAGTTCCTGGGGATCTAATGCCCTCTTCTGGTCTTTGAGGGCACCGCATGCATGTGGTACACACATATATAAGTCAAATAAACAAACAAAACCCACTAAAACAAAACAAAAACTCTTAAGCACATAAAAAAATTTAAAGAGCATTTCTCTGGAAGTGACGCACACAGACAGTTTAGTGGGTGTTTATGCAGCAGGAGACTTAAGAAAGTAAATCTTTCGATGAGGGCTTTCTTTCTGATCTGGAATGGTGCAGAATTTTGGGTTTTTCAGTTTGGTTGGTTTTAATCTTGTTTTATTTTATTTTTTAAAAAAGATTCACTATGTTAGCCCTGACTGGCCCAGACATCACTATGTAGACGAGGCCTTCCAGACAGCTGAGGCGGATGTCAGCCACCACACCTGGCACAATGTCAGAGAGAAGCCTTCCTTGAGTACTTTGGCTCGAACCCAGGGCCTTGTGCATGGTAGGCCGAGTGCAACGCTCTCTGCTCGTTCCTGTTCCTCCCCTCAGAACTGAGCACTCCCCTCTTTTGCCCCAGCTTGCCTTCCGACCAGCCTGTTCTGAGGGAAGTCCTCAGGAATGAGACTCCCTCTTGGCTGGATTCTGCTGACCTTCACGAAACCGTTCTTTTTCCATAGTCATCCTTCAGTGGCTACTTAGAACCTTCTAGCTGTAAAACATGATGTCAATACAATGTCACTGGAGCAGATTTTTACAAATACAAGAAAGTGACTCTCCAGCAACCCATCTATCCTGCCTTAAGGCTTGGCTTGAGGACCTCTGTCCCTCCCCCAAACAGTGAAAAGCTTCCTTCTTCTGGCTTCTGTTTGTTCTTTGAAATCAAAGCTGGTTCTATTTCTAATCTGTGCTGAATGACGCTCTTCACAGTCACACTGGAGATCAGACCGAGGCCTCCTCAGCACAGGGCAGGGGTTGCCACAATTTTTGTGCTAGTGGCTGTCTCACACTCTCTGTCAGTTCACATGAAGAGGGGCATCTGAGGGGGAGGACATTATGACTGTGCCAATATTTTATTTCCAATTTATTACTTATGACATGACTTGCACTGTAATTAAGAATTTAAGTTTAGACTGAGGGTGTAGCTCAGTGTTACCATATATAAACCCAAGGGTTCCATCCCCTGTATTGATTTAAAAAACATTTTTTTTAAAAAAAAAAAGTTAAAAATAGACTCATCCCTTTCAGGTGCCCAAGATACGGGCTCACAAAATAGGAAAACCCCCAAACATAGCAATAATGTAGAAAAAGCAGGTGCTCGTCACACAATTCAACCATAAAAAGAAATCGAAGCTCCGCAGTGGTGGCACATGCCCTTAATTCCAACACTCAGGAGGTAGAAGCAGGCTAGTGTCTGAGTTCAAGGCCATCCTGGTCTGCAGAACGAGTTCCCAGGCAACCATACAGAGAAACCCTGTCTCAAAAAACCAAACCAAACAAACAAGTAAACAGTATCGAGATGGCACCTGCTCCAACATGGGTTCCATTTGCAAAAGAGGTTAAAAAGCAGCCAGGCATGGAAGACAGGGCCAGGAGGACTTGGGAGGGGAGTCTCCTTCTGGCCCTGTCTTCTTGAGGTCCTGGAAGTCACTGTGAGACTATGTGGCATGGAGCATGGGTCAGTTTTGGAAGTCTGGAAACCAGTGGAAGATGACCCTCCCACTGTCCCAGTGGATGACAGTGCTTGGGTCCCGGAGGTACTGTGGGAGGAATAGAACCCACTAAGATGCTATCACTGTGACTTTATTCTGGTAAAGGGTCTTAGCAGATATAACTAGGGTTTGAAGATGGGGTAATGGGGGAAGGGATGTGTCCTTATAAGAGATACACAAGCCCAAGCCAGACATAACGGTACATATCGGTGAACCAGCTGGAAAGAGGCTGAGGCAGGAAGATCGGGAGTTCACATGTAGGGTGGGCTATACAACAAGGCCTAGATGGAGTGGGCGTGGGAAGAGGCAAGCAGGAGTTTATGTAATGAAACCACAGAGCAGGAACACTTGGAGCTAGAAGAAACTTCTAGAAGCGCTGAAGAATTCTTTCCCATGGCTTTTAGAGGGAAAGCTGTCAGTCCAAATTCTATGCTTCTGCTCTCCAAAATTCCCAGAGATCCAGACCAGCTCTGTTTGTCTGTTTTTAACACACAGTCTTGCACAGCCCAGGTTGGCCTAGAATTTCCTATATTGCTCAGGCTAACCTTGAACTCCTGATTCTCTTCCCTCTACCTCTGATGTGTTGGGAAGACAGTCCCCTTTGGGCTGCCTCAGGATCCATTCCTACTCCTGTAAACCATCATACTTAATGATGGTCTGTGATCAGTACCCATTGTAGGGAGCAGATTCCAGACACTTTTCAAAGATAAGATGCCCCTCCATGTCCTTGGAGACACACACACACACACACACACACACACATACACACACCCAGGAACACACGCTTTTCCTCCTGTTTGGAGCTGATGAGGTGAAGCAAGGGACCCCAGGGGATCAGGTTGGCTCCTGGGTGGAAGGGTTTCAGGAAACCTGACACTGTTCTGAGAGGTGTCAACAGCTTTGGGTTGGGTTAATTCAGACTAACCAGGTGTGATTTGCTGTGAGATTGGGCAATTGCTCCTTCCAGGGCCTGTGTGGCTAACCAGTGTGGGGTGGGTCCTTGCTTCTTTATGATTGTCCCTAAACATGGGACACAGGCCTGGGTAGAAGAACAGTATCAAGAAGACAGGAAGAAGATGGCCAGGAGAGTAGAGAGGACAGTCGCTCTCCCACACTCAAGAAGTGAGCCTGACCATCCCTCCATTTCAGCCTTCCAGCTTCTGTAGCTGGAGACTCAGATCCGACTAGAACGAACAGGAAGTGCTGTGGAGGATGGGCTTGGGTGTGGTGTGGACCGCTGCACAGGGATGGAGGGAATGGGAGTGAGTGTGCAAACCACTGAGGAGGGGCCTCAGAAAACTAAAGACAAAGCCCTTCTATGACCCAGAGACAACCCTAGGTGTATTCCTGACGGAGTCTGCAGCAGCAGGTGCGGCATCTATCTGTGCCCCTCACCTCTCTACTCGGAGCAGCTGGGATGAGGAGCCAGCCTGGAGGCCCGCTTGTGGGTGAGTGGAGAGGTTCTGATAATGCAGTTCTCTTAATCAATAAAGAACAAAGTTAGGGTATTTGCAGGAAAATGGACAAGACTTGGGATCAACACAAGGAGTGAACTAAGCCTGAAAGACGAATGTCACATGCGGTCTGTGCAGCAGATCTGGCTAGCAATACACAGGACAGGAGAGAAGAAGGGGGCTGTCTGAGGGAGGAAGGGGACAGGGGAGGGAGAATAAGAGAATTGGCAAATACAGATAAACAATACGCATATTATGGAAACATCAGGTAAAGCTCATTGTTCTACACGTTAATTTAAAACATTAAGTGTAGCCAGGCAGTGGTGGCTCACGCCTTTAATCCCAGCACTCCAGAGGCAAAGGCAGGCAGATTCTGAGTTTGAGGTTAGAGGCCAGCCTGGTCTACAGAGCAAGTTCCAGCATAGCAAGGACTACACAGAGAACCCCTGTCTCAAAAGCAAAAACAAAAACAATACAAATAAATACAAATAAATAAATGTAAGGGGGCTAGAAAGGTGGCCAAGTAATTAAGAGCCCTGGTTGCTTTTCCAGAGGACCAGGGTTTGACTCCCAGCACCCTCATGGCGGCTCACAGCCATCTATAACTCTAGTCCTACGGGGTTCTGATGGCCTCTGTGGGCACTGCATGCCCACAGTACACACATAGTACACACACACACACACACACACACACACAGAGAGAGAGAGAGAGAGAGAGAGAGAGAGAACACCCATACACATAAAATAAAAATAAATAAATCAAAAACAAATTTAAAAACTATTTAAAAGTGCTATTCTGGAGCTTCTGTCTGTGTTGTGGGAGGGATGACAGGAGGGAAGCCTCCTGTGTGAGGGCCCAGGAGGACCTGCAGGAGCATGCCTGGACCTCAGAAGAGATGAAGCCAGAGCTGGGACCAACCCCTTCCAGGCCCCTATGACTGTCCCAGACTGTGTGGCCAGGGCCTCCTTTATCCCTACCGCCCCAGCAGGGGAGCCCCAGACATTCCCAGCTCAGCCGGCTGGGATACATTTAGAAACTGGCTGGGGGTTTCAAGTGGAGCCCAGACTAGTGAGTGGGGAACAGCCATCTGGAGCCTGTTTGTTGTCCCCTGGCAGCAGCTCTGAACAGGATTTCAGGAAGAGTGCTGTGAGCCAGCCAGCCCCCAAGTCAGTGGCCTCCAGCTGAATCCTGGCCCTGCCACTGGCTGGGTCACATTAGGCTTCTTGCTTCCTTGTCTTGGTCATCCCTTTTGCAAAATGAGGGTGATAGGATTCACTCACGGTAAGCTTGCTGCTGACACTCTCCCTAAGTTACTAGGGATCCAGGACGCAAACGTGTACAGTTCTTATTTTGCATCTGGCCTGCTTTGCTCAGCAGAACAGCCCCATGGTTCACGTATGCTGTAGCGTGAGTGAGAATTTCTTTCTTTTTACGGCTGAATGATGGTCCACGGTATGGCTATGAGATACCTCTCAGCTATCCATCCATCCACAGGTGGACACTGAGGTCACCCCTCATTTTGGCCATTATGAGGTATGCACCATGAACATGGTGTGTAAACACCTTGTGATCAGAGCTCTGACGATCAGCATGCCTGACTTCACCGAGGTCCTGAGTTCAGTTTGGGGGGTACACACCCAGTCACGGGGTTGTCACAAGGCGAATGTGTGCTGTACTCCCAGGTTGTCCTCTTACTTTCCTGCCAGGAAGCAGCGAGCGAGGGCTCAGTCTCCCCACGTGGATCAGTCCTTGCTGGTTCTCTTTTTCTTAAGAGCCACAGCGGGGTGGTCGAGGAGCAGCACTGGCCACCTTGGGCTGTGGGAGCCAGGATGCTCTTGGCTGGAGGGCTCAGGGAAAGCAGACCCATAGGGGCCTGGAGGAAGGAAGCCTGGGACAGCATTCTCTGGGGCACTCTCCCTCAGGGGATACTTTTCTTAGCAATGCCTGGAACCCTGACCCAGGTCCTGTCCTGTGTCCAACGTTTCTAGATGAGGATGGCAGAATTCCAGGAAAACCACTCTATAGAAGGGGTGGGGAGAGCAGCCACCTGGCTCCTGGCCTGGGAGCCACCTGAGCTGGTGGGCCTGGCCTCACAGGGGTGAGGCAGCAGCTGTGTGCACCAGTGCTGCCCAGGTGACAAAGCGCAGTAACTGCTAAAATGCTAAACGCTTCCAAGCTAACTTCAAGGTAGTCCAGTCAGCCTTTGATGAGGGCTCTGGATACTCCATGCCCTCCCTTGAAGATCCTGTCAATGCAGCCAGGACAGAAGCTCTGAGGGAGCCCCTACATCTCCAGATAGACCCCGGGAAGGGGACTGATGCTGGAAAGGCCAGAGCCTGTTCACCATGGGCAACAGAATACAGCCACACTGGGTCCAGCCCCCTGGGTGGCTTCATAAAAATCCAAGCCTGTTCCCTCTGGTCTTCCAGCTCCCCAGATGCAGTGGCTCCAAAGGCCATCTTTGGGGCTCAATGTTCTACACAGTGACAGTCACTAACTATCAGGGAGATGGAGCCATCACAAAGAAGGGGATTAAGAGGCCTGGAGACCAGAGAGAGTTGGTTGTCACCTGTAAAGCTAGAGGAAGCTGGCTGAGAGCCACATCATCCTCAGAAGAGAACACTGGCTAGGGTGCGCATCAGGACACCCCTGGAATGTGGCTGGGGGAGGCACCAGCTCACTTCCTAACCCATCTCTTCTAGAAATTGCACACAGATAAAAGGTCCCAGTTAATGAGGATTCTGGTTCAAGTTTTGAAATCCACAGCAAGCCCACTCCGCATAATAATGTATCAGAAACACAACAATCCTTTAATCTCCATGGAATTAATTGCTGGGCCCAGAGATTCCGAGCACGCCTGCAGAATCCTTAATTTCTTGAGCTCATGGTTCTGAGACAGCCACTGGTGTGAGGCTGGCTTCTACGGCCAGGAAGACTCCCACAGCTTCCACAAAGGGCCAGATTGTCTGTCCGAGTGGCTTTCTCTGTAAGAATCATGTGTGTGGGGATCCGAATTAATGACAGTTTGGAAATCTTGCTGCTGGGTGGGACGTGATGGGCTTAAATCCCAGGAGACTCAATGGCAGTTCTGTGGCCTTGGGCATCTTCCCTGGCGCCAGGGCCTGTCCTCACTCAGCCTACGACTGCCCAGGTGGGCACAGGTGCTGTGTGACAAATGTGGAAAGCTGGTGTGACCAACAGCAAATTGCAAGATCTGAGAGAAACCAGGCAGATGACTGTAATGGAACATATGCTCAGGGCCAACTGGGATGGGTACAGCAGAAAGCAGCCAGCAAGACCTGCCTAAGTCAGGTGCCAAGACTTTAGGAAAGGGGGCCTGACTAATTGTCACCCTGTCTACTTCAGGAGCCAGGATTTTAGGAAAGAGGGCCTGACTAATTCAGGTGCCAGGACTTTGGGGAAAGGGTACAGAGAGGATCTTCAGAGGCTGAGAGCTGAAGAATGAGAGAGATTAACGACAGCAAGAAGACTGTCATTCCTGAGTAAAGAGCCACAGGTACACAGATCTGGACTCAGCCATGAAGCAGGAGTGACTGGCTCACTTTAGTTTACTTGTCTCATATAAACTATGTAAGATCGACATCACAGTGTCACATGCGAGTAACTCCCCACTGCTCATATGTGCCAGGCATGTGCTGGAGCTCAGCGGCAGGTGCCTTACATGCACGCGGCCTTAGGTTTGAGCCTCAGTACTTTCAAAATAACGATAACGTGGAGTGCTACTGAGGAGGACCCCAACATTGGCCCACACAGTGCACACATTCATGAATGTCTAAACACATCTTCATATAGGTGTGTTTATATACATGACACTAATTTCCTGAGGATAATATAACAAGTTACCACACACTCAGGCTTAAAACAACAGAGGTTCTGAGGGGCTGCCAGGGCCAGAGAGCATCCAGTCTTTTATTTTATTTGTTTAAATTGTGTGTGTGTGTGTGTGTGTGTGTGTGTGTGTGTGTGTGTGTGTGAACCCCCGTGGAGGCCAGAAGCAGGTGTTGTATCCCTGGGGCCTGGAGTTATGGGGACTAGTGTGGGCACTGAGCCATCTCTCCTAGCCCACAAGCACTTTTTGTCTCCTCTGCTCCCGTGATTCTTGCCCAGGTACCAGGGTCTGAATGCTCCTGTCTCTCTGTGAATGCTGAAATCTAGTCCCCAGTGCAATGTATCATAACATATATGGGAGGCCTGGACTTCGGGACTTAGACCCGAGAGATTTCTTATTGCTGAAAGGCACCATCTGTGGGGCAAGTTTTCCTCACATGGAGAGTCTGCTGGTACCTGGGTCCTGCACGTCCCAGCATCCAGACATGAGCATTAAATTCTATTGATTCTAAGTTTCTGGGCGAAGGCATGCTGTTACTGCAGCCTAAACAGGCATCCCTTGGCTTGTAGCCTCACCACACCCCATCTTTAGTTTTTTACACAATGTCTGGCTATGTAGTCCAGACTAGCCTTGAACTCTCGTGTTCCTGCCTTAGCCTCCTGGGGCTGGGACTACAGTTGTGTGCCAACAAGTCCAGCTATGCCTCTGAGCTTCTCCTCTGGGTGTCTCTCCCTTTTTCTTTTTTCCTTTTTGTGTATCTGTGCATGTACATGCATGTGTGTGGGGTGTATGAGTGTGTAAGTGGGTGTATGGGGTACAAGGGGTATATGAGTATGGGTATAGGGGTGTATGGGTGTGTGTGTGTGAGTGTGTCAGTGGGTATATGGGGTGTATGGGGAGTAAATGGATGTGGGGGGTATATGGGGGTGTATGACTCAGATGGTCAGACTTGTGCGGTAAACACGTTACCCTTTGAGCTATTGTGCCAGCCCTCTGGTTTTTAGCCTCCTGGCTCTCTGCATAGCCCTGGCTATCCTGAAACTCACATGCTCTTAACTACTGAGCCATTCTCAGCTCTCAGTTGTCTCCTTCCTTCCTGTAAACATTTAGCGGGCCTGTGTCCTAGCTCACTCCTCTCATGGAGCTACTTATATTATTCCAAACACACACACATTGCTATTGTTTGAGACAGGATATCACTGGCTGGCCTGGAAACTGGCTATGAGTTGGCCTTGAACTCATGGAGATCCACCTGCCTCTGCCTCTCAAGTGTTGGGATTAAAGGTGTGCGACATCACACATGACCTCGAGTGCCTCTTGAAAAAGAACTGTCCTTTTCCTTGGGCCCACTCAGATCATCTGAAGTGACGCTTTCACTTCTGAATCCTCTGTCTGGACATGCAATAATATAAAAGGGAAGGGGAGAGAGTCCCAGAGAGGGCAGAGGCATAGCCAGGCACGCTGTACTTTGGTCCTCCGAGGCTTTCTCATTATTCATTGCCATCGCATGTCTTCGTTCTTCTCTTAGTCCTTGGCCACAGAACTTTCAGGTGTCTTGGACTTGAACTTGGTGGGGAGCAAAGGAGAACAGAACCTAGAAAGGAAAAGCTCATCTAGCATAGATATGTTCTGAGTCCCCAAAATGGCTGCTTCAACGAAATCTGCTTATACACCCAAAGTCCCCGCACCCAGCACCCATTTTTCCAGATAAGGAATCCTTCCCAGGGTCCATGTATTTGAATGAGGGACACATCTGTTGGGGCCCAGCACACATCTGTGTGCTGTCCGTAAGCATGCTGCCTTGCTGTGGGGAATCCTGCCTTGCTGTGCACACGAGGCAGCCCTTGCCTCTGAGACATGGTCCTGGTCTTCGAGTTGGGTTTGCCACAGCCATTCAGGGATGAAAGCTGATGTGTGCGGTGGCTTTGGCCTTTTTACTTTGTTGACAAGACGAACAATACTGACAGTCTGGTTAGAACTACCTACCTTCCTGGGAGACAGCTCACCCATAGCGATGGATGCATTTGTTACTCTTCTGTATTATATTGAATATTCAGAGACAGTGATGAGGGAGGACAGACCATGGCTCAGAGCAAACAGCTATAGCTGGTAAAAAAGGTTTGTCAAAACAAAACCACTCAAGATCTTTGGGAACTGTCCTAAAGAAGGACACATGGAATGGAGAAACACCTATTGAAGACAAAGCAGCAAACCACCTGGCTGAATCTCAGAAGAGCACCGCCCACTCCTCCCCTCCTGACCCTCTCGGGGGTTCCTCACGATGGTAAAGGCAGCCCAGCCTCACTCTCTTCCCGGGAAAGGCAGGATGCTAACATGAACATGCCTCATCTCCAGCTCTGAAATCTAGAAATGTTATTCCAGGAAAGGGCGGCTGGGGACCTGACACGGTCTTCCTCCCCAGCCTCCCCTGAGGTATGGAAGATCTGCCTCGGGGACACAGCCACATGTACCTGGCCACCTTTCCTCCTGTTTGCTGTAGAGTAGAGGTTCCATGCCAGGAGGGGGCTGCCCCATCCATAGCCTGGTTCCTAAGGTAGGAGTATCCCGAGAGAAGCAGGTTGGCCCTGCCCCTGATGCAGAGCAGCTGTGCAGAGGTTTGACTAGAGACAGCAGGGAGAGCTAATGCACTCCCAAGGGAGCTCACTTCCTGTGGGACAGAGAGTCACGGCTCAAGTTCAAGGATAAGAATAGTGGAGATCTTGGTAGCAAGCAATTAAGAGGCAGATAATAGCAACTAATTAAGAGGAGGCTGCTATAAATAGCTCCAGGAGGGGAGCAAGCTAAGACATAGGCCAGTTAGATATTTACAGGCTGGAAAGAGACAATGGGGGCTGGAGAGATGGCTCAGTGGTTAAGAGCACTGGCTAATCTTCCAGAGGGCTTGAGTTCAGTTTTTAGTACCTAGGTCAGGGGGTTTACAATGGACTATAACTCCAGTTCCAGGGTATCGATGCCTTCTTCTGGCCTCTGCAGGCATGTGCGCACTCCAGGACACACACACACACACACACACACACACACACACACACACACACACACACACACAGGCTTGAGTGCACTAAAACTTAAAAAACAAAACAAAACAAAAACAACAAAACCAAACAATTGAGGGGAACCCTCAAGGGACTGAAACAGCCTTCAAAGACTGACCTCAAAGAGGACCCCCAGGAAGGGGCCTGAGTTTAATTAGATCATCTGAGGAATGGTTTCTATCCCAGGAGACCAATCCATCATCCCTGCAACCAACACAGTGGGGAGTCCAACAAAGACAGGCAGTTATGTGAGAAGCCAGGGACGGACAAGGAAGATCCTGTTATGACCCTGTCATCCAGGGTGACTCCGAGCATGCTCGTGGCTGCCTCTGAGGGGTTAAATCAGGGACTGCATACTTTCTCAGAAAAATAGACTTCACTAAAATCAGCCCAGCTAAGTCAGTTAAGACACAGCAAGACAGCAACAGGCAGGCCCTGGAAAGCGAGAGAATTGTTACAGCCTGTTACTGAAGATGCTTGTTCTGAGCCGTGAACAGAAGCGGGGCAGTGAGGGGACACCTGGGAAAGACAGTGGCAGAGGAGAATGGGCAAAACGTTGAAGTCTCATTCTGTAGACCAGGCTGGCTTTGAACCCCTAGAGATCTGCCTGCCTCTGCCTCCCGAGTGCTGGAATTGAAGGTGTGCACCCACATTCTAGCTCTAAGGGAGTTCTGACTCCCCCTGCCTTGGAGGGCATCTGAACTCATGAGCACATACCCCTCCCACACACACACATAAATCTTTTTTTTTTTTTTAATGAGAGAAAGCAAGGGATGGTGATTCATGCCTGTGGGCCCAGTATTCAGAAGGCAGAGATAGGATGATTTCCATGAATTTGAGGCCAGTCTGCTGAAAGAAGCATCTTCAGAGAGCTAGAGCCACAGAGAGGTCCTGTCACCACTATGACCAATTGGGGCTTGGGGCAGGGGGAGCAGGAGGACAGAGAGCCACCTTGGCACCCGCCTCCACCCTCTGACCACCTCTGCATGCCCTCTATATAGAGGGTGGGGAATAGAGGGTGGACCAGGAACAGGCAACTGCCTGAGGGTGTGGTTATTCTCCGAATTGCCTCTGAAAGTGGGGCGTCCAGACCAATATAGGAAAGATACAATCAGGGTAAGGAAAAGGTATGTCTGAATGTCAGGGAGAGTCAAGGGGTTGGAGTGGTGCCATGGTGATGGTTCTTGTAGCCGTTGAGAAGGTGGCATATATATGGTAGTGTTTATAGATGAGCACCTGATAGGACCTCAAACATGGGCAGGCTGTGCAGAGCTGGATGTTTCTAATGAGGGTTGTTTGAGTTAGATTGGGGATCTAACTCAGGCCGTGCACATGCTAGGTGAGCTCCCTACCATGGAGCTGTATCCCTTAGCCTGATTGTTACCATGAGTGGGCTGGAGTGGCCAGTGGCCGACAGGCCCTGGGAGGGTCCTGTTACTATAGAAGCATTGGGAAGCTGTCAACAGGAGGGGCTGTCAAGTCTGCAGGGCTCAGAAAGGCAAGGAGAGGGAGAGGTGATGTGGTGGGTGTCCCTTTGCAGGAGATGGCAACTGCCTGGCCTTGGCAGTGGCAGGAATTCCGAGAGTGGTTACAGCAAGCTTCCCGCTAGACTCGGATACACAATGTCCACCAAAAAGACCGAATGCTGAGGTTTGGTCTTCAGTTGGTGGTGTTATCAAGAGGCAGCAAGACCTTGAGGGCACTGACTTACGCAGTGGGCTAATCCATCGGAGATTGTGTGATGATTGTGTAAGGCCTTATGGAGAGGTAGTGGAGCTGGGAGGTAGGTCATGGACAGCATGCCCTGTAGGGTATACCTGGGCCTGGTTCTTCCCTCTCTCCGTCTGCTTCCCAGTCATTATGTGGGCAGCACTGATCTGCCACTTGCTGGCCCCATGATGTTTTGCCTCACTCAGTGCCAGCATCCAGAGACTGAGACCTTCACTCTTCACCATTTTCCTCAGGTGGCTGCCACAGCATTACACCTGGCTAACACCCTGTGTTTGTGGGCCAACAGGAGTCCAAGGACCAAATTGGTGCCCATTACACATGTCCAGCACCAGACCCCATGGGGCATAAGTCATCTGTCCTGGAAGAAGTGGTCGAGGTGGGGTGCTTGCCTAGGGTGTATATGAATGCCTGTATCATATGCCTGTATATGATGGAGGGTGGACCATCTCCAGCTGTGACAACAGTGGCAGTCTTTCCAGAGTGTGGTCAAGATGGTCAGGTCAGTCACTCGGACTTGTTATTCAGGAACTCATGTGATCAGAAACACTCTTTCAGATCTGGTATACAAATGTGGTCCTCCTCTGAGTCCCAGCATATCCTCCTGAGGCCTTTGCTACCAGAGCAGGCCCCACCTGGCGTCCTTGCAGGAGCTGGGTACGTAGGCAGTTTCCAGTGCCAAAGGCCCTTGACTGATGTAACCATAGATGTGGTAACTGGGGTGGTGTCCGGCTAGAGGCTCCAATCTATACTAAAGATAGATAGTGGATGCTTAAGTCTATTCTATGAAGTCTCTCAGGAGTGACATAATTTCAAAGACTCTAAGGTACAGGAGACCAACATAGCTGTTGGTTCTGGGAAAGCCAGAGTCTACCCTGAGCCTAGAGCCTTTGACATCACTCAGTGACAGATCTCAGTTACAGTATTAGACAACTATGGCCACTGATCCACAAACCACTCATGGCTTCCCATGGCCTTCCAGGGACGAAACTCAAGGGACTCAGGGCCAGTGCCCAAGGGAAGCCCTCCAGCCACCTGTCACTGTGGTTTCTTGTTGTGGTGTGTGTGTGTGTCTGTGTGTCTATGTATATGTTTCTGTATATGTCTGTCTTTCTGACTTATTCTCTGTGTCTTGTGTGTCTGTGTATCTTGTGTATCTGTGTGTGTCTGTATGTATCTCTCTATCTCTCTCTTTCTGTTTCTGTATGGCTGTGTGTCTGTCTGTGTCTGTCTGTCTGTGTGTGTAAGCCAGTGGTTGAGGTCAAGTGTTTCCCTCAACCACTCTGCACCTTATTTTTTGAGCAGGGTCTCTCACTGAACTCAGAGTTACTGATTTGGCTAGGTTGGCTGGCCAGCAAGCCCTAAGGATCCTCTTGTCCTTAGACTGCAGGTACACACCACCACATCTGACTTTTTAACTGGGTGCTGGGTTCTCATGCTGTGTGGACCCAGGCACATACCCACTGAGTCACGTCCGTAGTCCTGTATGCTTTTTTGATGAGAAACAGCAGAACTCACCTCTCGGGTCCCAGAGACCAGAAGGGCACAACCCAGTCCTGCCTCAAGTCCCGGGGTGGGGGTGGGGGTGGGAGAGCTGTGACAGGCCATCCTGAGCATGAGCTTTCTGTCTGAGGAGAAGGGAGCTCCCCCTGACCCTCAAAAGCCACCAGCTTCTTTTGTTCTAACAGCTGGGCTGTTTTGTAAGCCAGACTTTCTGGGCAGTGCCTGAGATCAGGTGAGGTACATTACCACAGAATTCTCCATGGCCTGGGCGTAGGAAAATCTGGCTGCTGCGTCAAACTGGTGACAAAGGCAACAATTCCATCCACTAGAAAAACTGAGGCAGGAGGACAGTGAGCTTAAGTTGGAATGGGGCTGGGGACTCTTTGATGGTAGAGCACCTACCTGTGTGGCACATGCCCAGGGCTCTGGACTCAGGCCTCAGTGTTTCGCAAAGTTAGTCTCTGAGTTGGGCACGTGTACAGACTTTTAAGCACAGCAGACTGGAGCCCAAGATAGGGAGGTGGAGAGTTTGAGGCTACCTCACAAACAAACAAACAAACAAACAAGGGCTAGGGTATCTCAGTGGTAGAGTTCTTGTGCGGCCCTGGCATGATCTCTAGTGTGGTTAAAAAGAAAAAAAAGAAAAAAAAACTGAAGAAGAGATTCTGGCTGCCAGCAGAGGCAGGAAGCAGGATGTGCGTATCACAGCCGCTTACCACAGCCTGAGGCAGGAAGGAAAGACTGACATAAAAACCCTTTGATCATGGTCTCTTGATCTCTGAAAGGTTCATCTCATTGAGGCTGAGAGAGAGGATGGGCGTCTATAGTTTCTGTGCCGCCTAGGACTCACTGGATCCTCTAGAATATTACCAACCAAGCTGATGACCAATGCACCAGGGAGGCTTCTGGTGAACTGAGCTAGATGCCAGGTCAGGCGGGGAGTCCTCCGTGCTCAGTGGCCTACAGCTGGTACAAGGGGACAAGTAACTTCCAGAAGGCCAGCCCGGCCAGGGTGCATGGCCTCAGGTTCCACAAAGCAGAGACCATGTTGAATGTTCTAGTGTTTCTTGTCCTCAACAATATCATATCATATCATATCTTATCATCTGATGCTCAATAAATATTTATAGGTAAAATGAACCATGTAGGAGCTGGAGAGATGGCTCACCAGTTAAGAGCACTAGCTGCTCTTCCAGAGGACCCAGGTTCAGTTCCCAGCACTCACATGGCAGCTCACAACTGTCTGTAACTCCTGTTCCAGGAGATCTGACACCCTCACACAGACATACACGCAGGGAAGACACCAGTGCACATAACGTACTCTCAGAGGAAAGAGTCTGAGAGGGCATGCTGGTACCAGGGAATCTATGCATGTATTGTGGGTACACACATGTTCGGTGTGCACACAATATCTATGTAGTATGGACTAGAAGGGAGATGGGCAAAATGGTCAGCTTCAGCAGCAAGAGTCTCTGGACTCAGGACTGACTATAATTTGTGAGCACCACAATGCAAAATGAAAATAGAGTCTCTTCTTGGGAAAATAATGAAGACTTTCAGGAGGCCAACAGCTGGAGCCAAATCAGGAGCTCACGACACTGCAAATGACACTGCAAACACCTGGGAAGGCCAGCCCTGTGAGCTGCAGCCCCAAGTCCTTGCTCCCTAAGAACTCCCTGGTCCATAGGTTTGCATCCCCCCTCCCCTCTTCCCAGTTCCATCTTCTTTCTTACTGAGCTAGACTCCTGGCTGGCTGGCCTCATGGTTAGCAAGCACCCCTCGTGAGTGAGTCTGCCCCTTACTGTGGCACTGCCTGCTCCTTCCCAGCCGTAGCTGGTGCTATGGTTGGAACAACATGAGAATTTCTTCCCTGGGGAGATGTAAATGCCTCACTCCCTCCTCTAAGGGCTCAATGACAAACTAGAGTTTGGTTTCACCAAGTCTCATGCATAACCAGAGCCTGAGTGAAGCTTGCTCACAGGAGTGTGGGTGGCTCCGTAGCGGCTGACTGGAAAGTCTTCACCCACCATGGATGGCGGCTTCCCCATAGCACAGATGGGACCCCCTTTGTTACTCCCATTTTTCTAGTCTGGTTCTTTCTGGCTGCCTCTGCGGAGATGACATTGACCATGGAGGCAAAGCCACAGTTAAACTGAGACAGTTTTGGCCTGCAATGCCTCCCAAAGCCATGGCTTTGAAGGCTTGGCTCTCTATTTGTTGCTATTGAGAGGTGGTGGTACCTTTAAAAGGTGGGGCCTAGTAGAAGGTCTTTATGTCCTTTGGAGTGTGTCCTTGAAGGGGATTTGTTGAGAGCCTGACCCCTTTTATTTTCTCTTGATGCCTGGCCAAAAGGAGAGCAAGTTTTTCCTCCACACAAACTCTCACCAGGATGTGCTGCCCAGGCCCAAAGCAGCGGGGCTGACTGACCACAGGCCAAGCTTCCAAATCTCCAAGCCGCAGAAAGCCTTGATTCAATGTTTACCCTCAGATATTTGTTGCAATGACAGAAAACTGCCAAACACAGGACCTTCGGAACGAATTCTGCTCTCTGGCCTCAGTGCCCCAGGTGGAGTGAGAGAAGGCTGAGCCGTTAGTGACAGGATTTCGTTGTCAAGGTACATTTGGGTGACAGCTCTCCTTCTCATTCCCTAGTTACCCCCCTCCAACCCCCAGAGAAGGCCTGACTGTGACCGCTGCCCCTCAGGGTTAAATGAATTCATACACATGTCCTGATGTTAACAAACCATCAGGATGACCAACTCCTCACACTGCAAGCCAGCCCTGCGCACTCTTGCGCTCGCTCCTTGAGGGTTGGTGTGGGAAGCTTTCTGGGGAATAGGTCCCTAGAGCCTGATTCACTTCCAGAGAGCATCCCGTGGCCTCACAGCCTCCCGCAGCAGCCTTGCCGAAGCTTGCTGCAGACCCTCTGGTAGATCAAACGCCCCAAATACGGAGGGTTCATTACTGACTTGGTGCCATCTGCTCGGGAGGAAGGGGGAGCTTGCCGAAGCTCTTTTCTCTCTCTCTTTTCTTGCTTCCCTTTCTCTTTCCAAAGACATAATCATGTGGACTGCCAGCACATGGGGAGGGAGGAAGGGGCTGGAGATGTTTATTTTGTAGTTTTCAAAGTAACTGAAAATTCTGCTGGCTTTGGAGAGAAGCTTTGGGGACTGTCCCAGCAGGTGTCTTTGAGGGTGACTTGGGGTGAGGCAGGGCAGTGGCATAAGTAATGCTGGGCTGCAAAGTGGGTGCCAGGCCAGGCTTTGGCACAGCTCCGGGTGACTTTCCCAAGCAGGGTACATATTCTTCTTGGTGCTCTGGAAACATGCATGGCTGCTTTCTTCTAAGTGATAGGGACATTGCCCGTGCTTTTTTGTGCCTCCCCCCCCACTTTTTTTTTCATTTTGGCTTTTCAAGACAGAGTTTCTCTGTGTAGCCCTGGCTGTCCTGGAAGTCAACTTTGTAGACCAGCTGGCCTCGAACTCAGAAATGCACTTGCCTCTGCCTCCCAAGTGCTGGGATTAAAGGCATGTGCCACCACCTCCCGGTGCCTCCCATTCTTTTTAAAGATCAATGTCACTGTAATTTTAAAATGGCACATGTGGTTCATAAATGCAAAAGGTTTGAGCCACATGTAAACACATCAAATAAAGTGGGAATGCTTCTGTGCTCCCCTTCCTCCTCCAGCTTCTCCAGAGGTGCTCCCTGATCCCCTTCCTCCTCCTGCCCCTCCAGAGGTGCTCACTGACAGCCTGGCTAGGGCTTTAGTGCCTTTACACACACAGTCATGCACTTTAACCTTTAACCTGGGCAGCCCAACAAGACCTTCTTTAAAGGGGACGGGAGAGGCTCAGCAGGTAGGAGTAGCTGCTCTTGCTGAGCACCCACCCATATTGGATGGCTTACGACCACCTGTAACTCCAGCTCCACAAGATACATACATTTACATACACATACCTGCCACCCCACCACCATTGGCACACAATGAGAATAATAAATAACACAATGGGGCTGAGAGATGATGCATCAGTTGAGAGTACTGGCTGTACTTGTAGAGGATTTAGTTCTTGGTACCTGCATGGTGGCTCACAACCACCTGTAACACTGATTTCCAGGGATCTGACACCCTCTTCTGGCTGTGTGCATGCATTCAGTGTACACAACCGCACAAAGTCTCTCTCTTACACACAAATATAAATAAATGTTTTTAAGAGACAAAACTGAAGAAATATGGAAGACATACAGACTGTTGTGTGATATGATTTCTTCCTGTAGGGAGTCATTGATGTCTGCGTCAGCAACACGGAATCTCACAGATGAGACATGGATGATCATACTCCTGCTGATGGGCTAAGATCACTGATAGAGTGAGCAGAAAGAATGCTCTTCAAAACCTTTTCTGGCTCTGAGGAGTTGCCTGCCCTGACCTCATTCTGAATGAACCCTTTCCTGTCTTCACCTCTGTGACCACAACTCCTCCCCATGGTGCTCTCTTCAGTGTGAGGAACTGGCCTTCGGAACCCACGAAGGGAAAACTCTTCCCCACTTGTTTCTGTTGGCTATTTCTTACAGAGACACGAAAGTAACTGACAAACCCATGGGCGGTATGAAAGGAGGGTGTGTGTGTGTATCAGTTTCCTGCTAAGTTATAAGACTTATATAAGTTATAAGGTGTAAGGTCCCCCTTAGTACACCTGACTCCATGATGGAAGTACCATTCAGGCTGTAAGACTCAGCATGTAGACATCACCATCTGCCAACACCAAAACAAAGACCCAATCCAGCCAGGTGGTGGTGGTACATGCCTTTATCTCAGCACTCAGGAGGCAGAGGCAGGTGGAGCTCTGTGAGTGTGAATTCAAGGCCAGCCTGCTCTAAGTTCCAGGACAGCCAGAGAGACACTGTCTCAAAAAAAAACAAAACAAACCAACCAACCAACCAAACAAACAAACATAAAACAAAGACCCAATCCATGAAAGCTCTCAGTTCTGGGAACGTCTCTGAATGTACTAACCTTGCGTTTTGACTTCTGTAGATCCACTTCTGGCTAACTGTTCTTGTTAACTGAAGTATGTCAACCCAGGACATGGTTGGGTTTTTGTTTGTTTGTTTGTTTGTTTTTGTGCATAAAAGCTCACCCTGAGAAAAACTCCAGGCTACACTGGGATCTCAAACATCTAGTGTAGTGGCAGGCTTGCTAATAAAGGCTTTCGATTGCAGTTCTTCTCTGGTGAACACATCACAACCATAAGGTCAGGGCAATGGAAAATGACCTCCAGGTGTGAGAGGTTCCATCACCCTGAGAGGGAGAAGGGCAAAGTCAATGTCCAGGTTTAGGACCCGGAGGACAAAAAACCGGAGAGCTTAACGGAGGATGCCGGTTACCTGGAAGCTCAAATGCTCACTTCCTCACAATCTCAGATCTCACCACAGGGAGGCGCTGGTGAGCAAGGCTGCACAGGCGAGGGCCTCTGCAGCAGGGTGGAGGCCTGCCAGAGCCTTGCACGCCTGGAGCCTGGCTGCTCGCTGGGCCAGGTGCTTCAGTCTGTCTGTTTGCCCACCTGGGGCCTTGAAGGAATTGGAGGTTATTCAAGTTCTTCTGTGTTTGTTCCCTTAATTAAGCGGTTCTCAACCTATGGGTTGAGACCCCTTTGGCAACTGGCTAGCTCCAAAAATATTTACACTACAATTCATCACAGTGGCAGCAGCTATGAAGTAGTAATGAAAATAATTTTATGGTGTGTGTGTGTGTGGGGGGGGTTCACCACAACATGAAGAACTGTATTAAAGGGTCACAGCATTGGAAAGGTTGAGAACCACTGCCTTATTTGATGCAAAAGATAATGAAATTCACTGAAGGGACAGGAGTAGCAAGGTAGATTAGGCCCTGAGATGGAGGGCAGGAGACACTCTGTGGGGCTGCGGGCCTGAGGGTATGGCTCAACTGGGAAAGGGCCAAGTTCAGCACCCACGTAAGAAAGCCAGACAGTAGCTCACACCAGCAGTCCCAGGGCAGAGGAGGCAAAGGCAGAGAGACCTGTCTTGCTGGCCAGCTCCAGGTGCAGTGAGAAGTTCTGGCTCAAAGCATAAGGTGGACAGTGAGAGGGCAGCAGGAAAAGGTGATTGCTGCCAATCCTGACAACCTGAATTCGAACTCTAGGATCCACCTTGTGAAAGAGAAAACCAGCAAACTCAAGTTGTCCCCTGTCCTCCAATGTACTGAGGGGAAACCAGCCACTGACAGGAACCCGGTCACTTCTTTTCTCAGAAGCACACTGCCCTCATGTACACATTGCTGGTTTGTCATCATGTCATCTGATAAGAGGTCCCCCCAAGGACAAGATCATCTAAAGCCCTGGCTTGTGACTCAGCTCTTATTTGTAGAATAGGGACTGATGGCTGGGCATGGAAGCACTCATCTGTAATCCCAGAACTCAGGATTAGACGGAAATAGATGGTTCAAGGCCAACATCAACTACATCAGAAGGTCAAAGCCAGTCTTGTCTGGATGAGATCCTTAAACAAAACAAAACAAAAACAAAACAAAAAACAAAACAAAATCAACCAAACCACAAGAATAGGGACTATGGGCTATGCATCTATTACAAAGACAGGTCCTCTCCTGTCTTTGATCCTTAGTTATGGCTAAAAAACCATGTAAATGTATTAAGAATGCACAGGTCAGGACTGGAGAGACAGCTCAGCAGTTAGGAACAAGGGCTATTCTTCCAGAGGACCCAGACTCAATTCCCAGCACCCCAAGGGGGAAACCAGTATATTACATGAACTGTCTATAAAATTCCAGTTCTTGGGAATTTGACACCTTTACACAGTCATTCATGCAGGCAAAACACCAATGCACATGAAATTTTAAGAAAATATTAATTTTTAAAAGGCTATGTGTGGCAGTATACAACCTTTGATCCCAGCACTTAGGAGGCAGGAACAGGCAGATCTCTGAGTTCAAGGCCAACCTGATCTATATAATGAGTTCCAGGACAACTAGACCACACAGAGAAACCCTGTCTCCAAAAACAAAAACAAAAACAAAACAAAAACAAAATCAAAAAATCAAAAAACCCTTGAAAAGAAAAACCACTGAAAAAGAAAAGCACTGACTGCAGTGGCCGAGTTAAATATGAGGTGTTCCACTTACTAACAGGGCCTTGCTATGTAGCATAGGCTGGGTTTGAACTCATGTCCTTTCTCAGCCTCCCAACTGTAGGGATTTCTGGTGCACCACATGTAGCTGTGCCCAACCAATTTAACACATGGGCAGTAGAGTTGGGGGCTGGAAGAGAAGTTAACTTGACTGGAGTCTGGGACCAGTGACAGCAGCAGACCCTGCTTCGAGCATACATCCTCAGTCCTGTGTCTCTGGTAGGGAATCCCTGGTCTCCCTGGCAGAAAAAGGTGATTTGGCTAAAGTTGCACACACAGGGTGTGACATCGAGCCCGCGTTCTGCACACGATTGCCGTCTTCAGCTCTGCTTTGTCCCCAGTAATAAACCCAGACTTGGAGAGTTTCAGGGAGGGAGAGTCCCAGCCTTAGCAAATAACCGGAGATGGAGAGGGCCCTGTGGTAAATCCTGCCTTGCCTCACTCTCTCTCGCAGACTAACAGACTGGAGGGGTCTCTGTGTGGGAAGGAAATGATTTTAACCCAGGGCTTGGCCGGGAGGCTCTGGGGGCGGAGTCCAGCTCACGGGTATTAGTAGAGGGAAGCAAAGAATTGCTGAGGACGGCAAACTGGTTATAATTAAAAGAGCCTGGGCTCTGGAAAACTGTGTGGGGCGGCCAGCTGTCCTGGGTCTGGGCTTCTTCCTTGGAGCTGGGGGTTGGGCGGGAACAGACAACCCCAAAAGCCAGCTGCCCTCCCCTGCTGGGCAGACCTGTGAGGAGAGACCTAGGCTCTGGGAGGAAGATTTAGGGCTTTCTCAGGCCAGGATGCTGCATGAGAGTGGTGTGTGGGGGGAGTTGGGGGAGTGTCCCCTCAGCTCCCGCTCTATTGCTCCTCCCCTTTTCCCACAACGCAGACTCACCCATGTTGTCTCTCAGGAAAGCAAGCAGGCCAGAGGACAACAGCTCGGGCCTGACTCTAGTGCTTCAGGGATGAGAGCCATGTTTCTCCCATCTGAGTGGGGACAGAAACAAGACCTAATGCATGCAGTCGCTGCGGGGGTTAAGTAGTGAACACTCAGCATGGGGAGCAGGGTTGTGAGCAAGCCTGTGAGAAAGGCCTGTGGGCAGGAGCCTGCTATTACACGGTCCCTGAGCAGAGGACTCTCACATGTGCTTCACTGTTGGGGGGCAAAAATCAACACAGTATCTTATGACATCATCCAAGTTCTGTAAAAATGAAGTTTCTTTTTTAAAATATTCTCTCTCTCTCTCTCTCTCTCTCTCTCTCTCTCTCTCTCTCTCTCTCTCTCTCTCTGTATGTGTATGTGTGTCTGTGCACGCACACACATGCACTCGTGTACACATGCATGTGGAGGCCAGAGGACAACATTTGGGGGTTCACAGGTTCTGGATATCAATGTTAAGTGCCAGGCTTGCGTGGCAAGCACTTTTACCCACTTGTCATCTTGCTGGTGGAAATTTTGGTGCCCATCTCCTTCTTATTATTACATTTAAGGTGTTATTACATTTATGGGGCAGGGTGCATGGGCATATTATGGTATGCATGTATGTCTGTGGAGGTAGAGGACAACTTCTGGGAACTGCTTTTCCCCTGTCACCATGTGGGTCCCAAGACTGTCAGGCATGGGGCAAGCAATTTTACCCACTGAGGCGCTTGTCTTTAATTACAACATCCAAGAGGCAGAGGCAGGCGGATCTCTGTGGGTTCAAGGCCAGCCTTGTCTACATAGTGAGTTTCAGGAGAGCCGGAGCTACACAGTGAGACCTTGTCTCAAAAACCAAACAAGCAAACTACTGAACACCGGCCACCGAGTTGCCTCAGGAAGTGAATGTAGAAAGTGAGCAAAGTTCTGAGTGACTAAGTGTTGCTGACGTCAGCGTGGCCATGTCAAGGACCCCAGTGCCTTAGTTCCATGGAGTAGAAAACCTTCCAGGGCAAGAAGGCTCACAGGGACCCAAAGCCTTCCTCAGGTCAAGGGTGAATGTTGCCAAAGTGCCCGCTCCCACCAAGATGAACTAAATCTGCCTCCTCATTCAGTTGTACACCATAAACCTTGCCTCCTTGTTTCTTTCTAAGTAATAACCCCACTTCTTGTTCAACTGTGTATAATAACCCTGCCTCCTGTTAGGCTGTATACAATAACCCTGCCTCCTCTTCAGCTGTATACAATAACCTTCCCTCCTGTTCGGCTGTATATAATAACCCTACCTCCAGCTCAGATGTGTATTATAAGCAAGCTGAGCTGCTGGGGTGCCGTGGCTTCTCCAGCAGACAGCCCACCTGACCCCAGCTTTTCTGTGTACATTTACCTGCGTGTCCTTGATTCCCCTGGTCACAGTCCTGGGACCCAAGCTGTATGGGATGAAACAAGTAAAAGCATTTTTTACCAAAGCCTGGTGACCTAAATTCAATCCCCAGAACCCACGTACAGGTGGAAGGAGAGAACTGAACACACCAAGTTGTTCTCTGAGCTCCACATGTGCATTGTAGCATGTGTGTGCCCTCCGTAATGTTTCTTACTTTGAAATTTTGAAATACATTAAATAATGAAATATATAGGATTTGGCTACTTAGTAAAAAGCTTGCCAAGCCCTGTGTGGAAATGGTCTGTTAGATGCATCCATGATCACCATTACTCCATTTGTCTTGATTTACTGAAGAGATAAATCACAAGGCTAAAGTCTATGGAAGGGCTTCCTAACGTCTGTACCTCTGGGGTTGTCATACAAAGTTATGTGAGTGGGAAAGGAGCTGTATGTATTCATCTGATTCTTAAAAAAAACAAAAACCAAACCAAACAAACAAAAAAACCCACTTTGTGTATATAGGTGTTTTGTTTGCATGTATGCTGTGTACCACATGTGTACACATGTGTGTCTTGGAGCTAAAGTTACAGATGTGCATGCCCAAGTCCTCTGCAAGAGCAAACCAGTTGCTCTTAACTGCTGAGCCACCTCTGCAGCCCCACCACCCCCATCTGCTTCTTAAAGGAGTGCACATCCTCAAACCCAGGAAGGGGCGCTGGTTAGATTACTTTTTTGTCTCAGGCAAATGTGTCCACACTCTTCCTGGCTGTCTGGAGACATCTATGAAGTTGAGCTCTTCGGGACTCCTCTCTCCTCAGCTGTAATACATCAGGAAGAGGTGTTTCAGTCCTGGAGCTGGTGGACCTGCTCCCTCCCATCCCCGTGGACTGGGGTTAGTGGCTGCCCACCCGGCAGCAGCGTGGATAGCATGTTCGAAGTCTCCTGCGTCTGCCCGTCCAGGGTCTCTTCCCCACTGCCCTGCACCCTACACCTAGAAGTCCATCAACTTCCTTAATATCATCCAACTTTTGGGTGACAACTTACAACGCTTCAGTGTGGGAGCAGACAGCTTGGGCTCCAGGAGGATCTGCAGTCACATGTTTCTTCAAGGGAAGGCTGTGGTGCTAAAAGGGTAAGAACACCATGGTGTTCAAGGTGGTCAGTATCCTCTGGAAGCCGAGTCAGCTCCGGAGAAACCTGTGGCATAGCCAGAGATAGGGGCTGTGTTCACTCGAGGACTTGCTGCTGGCCAATAAAGTGCTGGCTACTGCCATGATGATGTCATCACCCCGTGCTAGGTCACTGTGCCACCCTAGGATATTGATTTTGGGCCTGAGAAGGCCTCTTTCTTCTTTACACTTTAGGTATCACCACTAAAATCTCCAAAGTACCGCTGGAATTCAGAGATGTGAGGCTGGCAAAGACCAGAAGCGAACAAAGTGGGATCCAGGGAAATGGCATCCCTGAACTCTCTGCAAAGATTTTTCCTTTCTCTTTTGGGCTGATCACCCAGCTGGGTGTTTGACACCGGCAGTGACTACCACCCACAGTGCTTCAGTGACTACCACCCACAGTGCTTGGCATCGCAGAGCAGACTGCGCTCGCTTCCTGAAAGCTGTACACAATGCCAGTGCTTGCAGACTGATCACTGTCTTAGACTTAGCCATGTTCTATCATCAATGGATGTGCTTGGGTCCTGGCTTTCTTGACAGCAAGGACACCTTTCCCACTTGCTGGAAAGGTTCAGACCTTCTCAGTGATTCATCTGGCCACCACAGATGCTGCTGCTGCTGCTGCTGCTGCGTGGATTCAGTCTCTTCCCCAAAGCAGCCAACTCAGTCAGCTTTACATGAGAGGCAAGGAAACAAAGGCTTACTTCTCTTTGAACTTTTCCTTTAAGGATTCAGGAAAAATGGCCACCGTCTCTGGTTCCAAGGCAGGATCTCTGACATCACACCTAAGCATGTCAGTCACCTTAGCCAGTGATAAAATGTCAAACAAACAAACTAAGGCGGATCCAGCTGTCTGTGAGGTGCGTGGCGTTGACACTGGACTCACAGGAAGTACTGTGGAGAATGGTAGCTATCGGGACCATTGTGTGATTAGGATTTGCAGGTCCAGAAGCGTCCCTTGGCTCACACAAGCTCTTAAAAAGCTACTCCTGCACTTGGCTAAATCAGAGGTCTGAATAGCCCTGGCCACTTCTATCACCTAAGGTGTCACATGATCAGCACACAGGGTAGGAGGAGGCAGGACCGGCTGCATTTAGTGGCCGGAATTAATGGGGGTATAGCCGCTCTGCTCCTGGCCACAAGCGAAGAGGATTCTGTAGCGTTGCTCCTGCAAAACCCCGTGTCATTTAGACGTTTCGGTGTTCTCCCGAGGACCTTCGGTCTCCAGTCTCCTGTCCTTCCAAAGTCCTTCCTACTGAACCTCACTTCCCATCCCCGCCTGCCCCCTACCCCCAGCTGACAGGGTCATTTCCCAGAGTGTCCTTGCAGCTGTCTGTCCTAGAGAAGGGCTTCCATGTCCAATCCACTGTCCACCCCCCACCCCACTCCTGTAGCAGGTGTAGGCCCATTCAGTAGGGGCCTGGTAACTCTAAGAGCAGCTGGAGACCAGAAATGAAGACTTGTAGCTGCAGGCAAGTGCTACTGCACTTGAAGCTGATGTATTCTAGAGCTGACCTATTCTAGCCCCAAAGTGTCCGCTTCAGCTGAGCAAAAACATACCCCTGTGGGGACCCAACGCCGCCACCGAGGAACAAAGGCTTCTCAGTTCTCTGAGCCCCAGAGTCTGCCTACAGTTTCAACACACATAGCCCACTTGGGAGATGACATGGCCATGTGACTCCCAAGCTTGGAGACAAGGTCACCTTTGTCCAGCCTTTCCCTTACACGGGAAGAGCCTTTGAGTGAAGGACAAAGGATGAGACTGGAGCCACCCTGGTGATGGATCAGAGGCTGTGAGGATGTGTAACACACCAGGTCAAGGTCAGGGGGCTCCCAACTCCATTCAAACGGGCTCGCTGGTCTCTTCCTGCCATCTCATAATCCCAAATGGGTTCTCTGGGCAGGGCAATTGCACACTCTCAGCTCGTTTGTTTATTTTTCTGTAGCTGCCGGGTTGTCTGAAATCTACCAGCAAAGCCTCTTCATCTGTCCTCACCAGCCATTTCCTGCCATTGCAGATATTCTCCATCATGGCAGGACAGCAGTTCTCGGAAAAGAGAGGAAAGCTCAGAAAGATAAACAGTCCAACAGAACTGGCCTTTTGTGGTGTGGTCACAGGGGTGGAAGCAGTGTCCCCACTGGGACAGAGTTGGGAGGAGGCAGAAACTGGAGAAGCCTCTGGGGTGCCTGCTGCACACGTCCTCAGTGTGTGCCTCACTCCTCTGTCCTGTGACACATCTGGGGTGCAAGTCTTTGTAGCTGAGTAGCCAACAACTCTGTCCTGTTTGTAGACAAAGTGGTCTACAGCTCGCACAGATGGCTGTGTGGAGGATCCCTTCCAGAACTGACTGGAGTCAAAGTTCCCAAGGGGATGAAGTGGTGGTCAGATGTGATGGGTGTGTCTCAGGGGAGGCTGATATGGGAGGTGTGGGTCTGGGCTCAGGACCTCACACATCTCAGGCGGTGGTGGAATTCTTTGGCTGAACTGGCCTGCTCCCCAAGATAATCTGGCTGAGCTGAGTGAGACTCAACCAACCTGAGAATCTGGAATTGAGACTCAAAGGAGAGCAGCAGGCCATGGAGGAGAATGTACCTTGACAGCCAGACTCCTTGGTTGGTAGGTTCCAAGGCTTCTGGGAAAGCTCTGCCCTATCCTGGTCCTTTTTGTAATTCTTTCACCTCCCTTGGTGGCTCAACACTGTCCCGGCAGCTTTTTGGGGCCTCCTTCTACACTCACCCCAAGGATATTAGGATGTCAGTATGGAAGGGACTCTTTGGACCATCATTCTGACAGATGATTCTGCCTTGATGGCCTGCACTGACACTGGAATTAGCTCCCATGGTACTCATCAGGGTTCTATGGACCCATGACTTATATGTTCCTTGTCAGAGTGGCCTTTCTCCCCACCCAGACACCAAGGTCAGGCCTTTTTTCTTAACCCCTAGGTGTATTCTAGAATAAGAGCAACAGGTACCATTTAACTAGTGATGCACAGCAACCCAATGTACTACACCTGCCTATGTTAGACAGTATGAGACAGGCACTGACACCTGCCTATGTTAGACAGTATGAGACAGGCACTGACACCTGCCTTGTTAGATGGTATGAGACAGGCACTGACACCTGCCTTGTTAGATGGTATAAGACAGGCATTGACACCTGCCTGTGTTAGATGGTATGAAACAGGCATTGAAGCCCTATAGTAAGTGGGCTTTGAATGTAACCTGAGCACCCCAGTCCAAGCATGTGCCTGACCTATCTATGGGCATGGCCAGCCTTTCATTCCACGGTGCTGGTTTAGGGCATCCCTAGGCCCCGACATCCCGTGCCTGGACCCATGTACCTCCAGCACTTCTCATTAGTCTGCTTGCTTTTGGTCTCCTCACCCTGACCTGATTTTTCAGATGTCAGTCCTCATTGGAACTCTTCAAAGTCCTCCTGTTTCATTCTTCCTGGACAGAAGAATCTGAACCGTGGCCGGCTAACTATAGGTTGGAGCTCTGACTACCAACTGCTGCCGCCTCACCGAGACATCTTTCCTTTGTTGGCACAATAGGGACCATGGTAAAGCATTGCTTACTTAAGGAGACGGTTGGAATGGGCTTGGTAGCACAGTGAGTGGGGAGGCTGAGAGGGGACAAATGTTTGAACCCAAGAGTTTGAGGCCAACTTGGGCAGCAGATCAGAGGAAGACCTTCTCTCAAAAACAAAACAAAACAAAACAAAACAAAAAAACCCAACCACCAACAGAGAGAGCGGGGACTGAGAGGTATAGGTCACTCTGGGAGGCCAGCTCAGTTCTTCCTGGGACAGCTGTATTGTCTCTCCATCAGGCCTCCATCATCTGGGGTGACAGCTGTTTCCAGGGCGGGAAACGGAGGCTGGGTACCACAGTGATTAGGCTAGGGCTGCCATACTGCATGTGGAGCTGATCCGGAGTCCTGGTGTTTAGAGCTTGCCATCTCTGCCCCAGCTGTGGTCAAGCAATGACAAGACCCAGAGATACCAGGAGAAAGGTGGCCAATACCAGGCCTGATGCTTGGGAGGGCAAAGAGCTCCATTACTCTGGACTTTCCTGTGGGGCCCGACTCTTGCGGTACCCTGGAAAAAATGACTGCCTGGCCCCACCACAGTTTCTACAACAATGAGAATATTTATTTTCTTCAAACAGTAAAAATAACATTTTTCTCTCTTTTGTAAAAGTTAAGTACCATCACATTCCATTTTCTTAAATAACAAAATCCTAAAAATATATATTAAATTGTATACAGTGTGTCACACTTCATTTTATACTTTAAAATACATGATGTTTCTATTTTATTCTCAAAGTTGCATATTAAGAACATATTTACAAATAAAGCCTTGTTGTCCAAAGTCCTATCCCTGCTGGAGGGTGAGACTGGAAATGGGAAGGTCTTGGTGGTATGAAGGTGACGGGGATTGCAGCTCTCTGTGCTGGCTAGAAAGGATCCCTCCATACACACCTCTGGACACTTCCCTCTGACGTGAGAGATTCCCCTCCTGCTTGTCCACCCTGCCCCACTTAGCCTCGGCCAGTGTGCTCAGCTCCAGCTTGGCAAGACAGGAGCCTGTGTGTGGCCCCCAGGTTCTGTTGGCAGACCAGGGTGGGGGTGCAGCCGGCAGGGCCCCCCACCTCAGCCAGAGCAGCCAGAGCTGAGTGGCCTGGAGGTAGAAAGGGACAGTAAACACAGACACAAAAGGACCAATCAGAGGCTAGCAGTTCCCAGGGCGGTACCCAGAGCCCACCTCAGACAGCAAACAGGAGATTCCACATGCAGAGGAGCCAGGGAACCATGGAAGCTTTTGGAGTGAGGACTTGGCCTGGGAAACCTGCGTGGCCCCTGCAGAGAGGACAGAGTCTAGGAGGCCAGCCACTTCTAAGTGCTCTTGAAGGTCAAGTGTGGACTGTCCTTGGCAACAGCCTGTGCAAGCTCTGATAGTGCCAGGCTAGTGGCTGATGAGGAGCATCAGGTGGGGTCCCTCCTGGGATGACAGTGAGGCATGGGGTGGCACCTGGCCCAGGCACATCCCATGGGCTGGCCCAGAGGCTAGGGCAGCTGTACCCGCCAGAGCTTTGATCTTCAAGAGCTTTTGGCTGTGGAGTCTGAAGCCAGAGCCCATATTTGAGAAGTCCAGAACTCTGGTCTCTGCTCATTTTATGTGGCCTCAGCCCCAGCCTTGCTGATGTGGGAGAGGATGAAGGCTTCTATCCAGCTGTCTCTGCTTTGTAAGCAGTGTGACAGTGACAGGAAGGGAAGGAGCCAGGGCACCTATGCCTCTAGCTGATGTCTCTGAGGGTGGAGAGTCTTCTGGGCCGCTCTTCTCCCTCAGGCTTACCTCTGCTCCAGGCAGGGTGTTTATCAGCACAGAGGCCCTCTGTGACCGGCTGCCTACAGCTACAGGTTTTAACAGACTGAGACTGTCATTTCTGGAGGTCTGGCCTGGGTGATTTACAGCCCTTCCCACTGTCCCCTGCTGTCGTTGGAAGTGAGTTAGTTTTCCTTCCATGCACCCCCCTCAAAAGTGGATCCTGCAGTGCTGGGCTGTGCCAGGCCCAAAGCAAGAGCGTGGGCACATCCACTGCCCTTCCTGAGGACACCAATGCTGAGCTGCAGCTGCCACCACACTGGGCTTGGCTTCCTGTGTCTGAGATATGAAGAAGCAGGTGAATGGTGGCCTAGCGGAAGCCTGGGCCAGCGCTGAACAAATGTCCTGGCCAGCAAGCCTTCCCTGGGAAAGAACCCACATCCTCTATGTACTATGCACATGGTGCTCTGTGACTCAACACTTGGTCTCAGGGGAGATCCTGCAAACACTATGGATAGCTTAGAGTGGAACCTGTTCCTGTCAGTCTCTTTCCAGTGGTCTTTGTATGTGGTGGGCCTGTCTTCATACCCAGGAGACTGTAGCCTTTCCCAGATCAAAGTGGGATGATGACCCATAGTAGCTTTGTACCCCCGCTGGCCTCCCGTAGGAGCCGGGCCAGCACCCCAGCCCACTGTTAGATACAATGCTCCTCCTCTGGTTACCTCTCTACCCATCAGCTCTGGTCACTGCCTCGTCTGTACTCCTACTGCCTCTCCTTGAGGAGGATTCCCAGATGGTCCCATACAATCCTGGGGGCAGCAGCTGCAGATGAGAATACCCGAACCTTATGAAAGGCCTCGATGGCAGTGGCCGAGAGACTTGGGGAAGGTGAGCGCAGTGTTCCAGGATGGCACCCAGGAGAGCAGAGGCTCAAGGGCTGGCAGGAAAGTGACCAAGGTCCACCTTCAGGGCACAGGCTGTTCCTCTCAGCTGCTGCTGACAAAGGCCACTTCCAGACTGTAGGGCTTCTCAGTCAGGCATGGCCCTTCTTCCTCTCCCAACTGCACCTGGCAGGATCTCCAGTTCCCAAGCCTGGCCTTTTCCTGCCTCCCTGTCTGAGGGACAAAGGGCAAGACAAGAGCCCTTACTCCTAACTACTCTGTTCCCTTGATAAGGGCAAGAGGACAAAGCTCTTGATAGTTTTGATCTTCTTTTAAAATGATAGATGCCTCATGCAGGAACTACAAATACTGCCCGCATGCTATGTTACAATCTTTTTCTCTCCCCCACTTTTGGCAGTACTAGGATAGAACCTAGGGCCTGATGGATATAAGGCAAGCTCTCCACCACTGAGCTACAGCCCCGGCTCTAGGCTACAGTCTTTAAACCCCTGATTCTGAAGTAGGATTTGGCTGAGGACAGAAAGACAGGCTGAATTCAGATTCCACAGGATTGGGAACTACTTGAGGTCACTGTGTCTGTTCTGTGGACAGACAGATGGACCAATCCTCAGGCTTGCCTCACTGGTCAGTGGATACTGAAAAGAACCCTCTAGAAAGAAGATGTCTGGTGTGGCCCTGTTCTCAGTCCCCTCAGACTAGATGACACATCGTAGTTGGCAGCAGAGAAAGCTCCAAGGCTAGACTGGGCCTCCGGGCCTTTGGGGGGATAACGCCCATGAGACCACATTCAGTGGGGAACCAGGCCAGCCTAAGAAAACCTGAGAATTCTTTCAGTCTGGTTCTGTTGCAAACTATAAAGACCAGGGGAAACTGATCTGTATGTGGACAAAATATAGAAGAAGAAGAAAACTCATCCTACGCTACTCCTTTCCACGCCTCCCCACCACCCAAGAGTCTTGTAGAGTCAGCCCCAGCTGTGTCCTGTCAGTCTGGGCCTGGTCTTCACATCCCAATGGAGACGAAGCTGCAGGGCGGCCAGGCTGGTACAGGTGACGGAGGACTCCAGGCTGGGCTGCCTTTGCAACAGGGTGCCCCCAAAAGAGATGGAGGCAAATGGAGAGGCAAGGAAGTTCTCAGAGGAAAACTCAGGGGGAGGGGCTGTGGCAAGCTCGAACTTGGAGTGGAGCCTCCCATCTAGGTGTGGGGCTTCAGTCACTCACGAGGGGATTTCGGTCATCTTGTTGACTCTGACCCTTGAGCTTCTTCTTAAAGATGGAGATTGTAGTGGAAGGTTCATAGAAAATGGTCCAGATTTCCCCAGAAGCCCCAGGCTGGCGGCAGGCCCTAAGGTCTCCTGAAGCAGGAACTCGATGAGATCTGTCAAACAAAAACAGCTTTTCCAGAAGATCTGAAGAAAGCACTCAAACAGCCTCCTCACAAGGCCCCTGCCCCTGTGACGCTACCTGTGGGGCTAGCCTTGGGAAAGGTGCTGGTTGCCTTAGAGACTTAAGGATGAAGGCTGGGTATGGTGATGCACACATGGAACTCCTGGAGCTCAGGAGGGGAGGCAGGCAGATCTCTGAATTTGGGGCCAGCCTGATCTACATAATGAGTTCCAGGACAGCCAGGGCTACTTCCTGATCTATATAGTGAGTTCCAGGACAGCCAGGACTATGTAGTAAGACCCAGTCTCAACAAACAAACAAACAAACAAACAAACAGCGAACGATGAACTATGTAGACTGTGGAGGTGTGGCCTGTGGAGGAGGCTGCAGAGCAGGGCCGTTCTTGTGGTAACAAGGGAACTTCTGTCAAAATAATTCAGAGCTGGAAAAGGCTGTTTTAGGAGATTATGAATTTTCAAATAGTCTTGCTTTCCTTCCTCTTCTTCCTCCTCCTCCCCCAATAAAAGAATACTACCTACTAATGCCGTTTACCAAGCTCACCTACCTAACGGGGTGAGGGGAATGTTCTGTTTGAGGCAGTGAGCCCTGACATCAGCTCTGCTCCTAGTCCATCCTTCTCTTCCCCTCCTGACAGGGGCAAGGAAGCTGAGGAGGGATTCCAGTGTTGAGTGGAGAGAGGCATGTGCTTTAGCCTCAGCCCTGCTTTAGCCTGCTGTGAGACACTGCACCCTGAGGGACTTCCTTGGATCTGAGTTGTGACATTAAAACACATACTGGTCCTCTGAAGGTGCAGGTTCTACATCTGTAAGGTCAGCCAACCACAGGTGGAAGGCATTGAAAAGCTCCATCTATGCTGATAGGTCCAGACACTTCTTTCCATTATCCACTGACAACTGCACAGTGTCGGCTACTGTGAGAGGTGCAGACAATGAGCTAGAGTATACACCCTATGGGAAGACGCATGTCATGTCCAGTCCTACACCATTTTTACAGAACAGGTTTGAGGAGAGTCTAGCCAGTATCCATGTGGTGTTCTGAAAGTGACGCTCTTCCCCACATTTCACTCTCTCTGCATGTCTGTCTGAAAGGTGAGCTCAGCCAACAGCAATCAGGACATTATTTCTACTGAAAAAGTTCAGAGAGGAGCAGGGGAAGGTCAGTAGTGTGGCCACAGCTGGCTCTCATGTGCAAACGTTTGCGGCAGAGGCCAGGAGAGGAGGCCTGAGCAGAGCCCCATGCTCAGGAAGGTCTGTAAGTGGGAGTCCAGAGAGGACAAGAGCCCTCCAGGCATACAGACTACTAGCACCACAAGGGACTGCCCTGCTGGGAAGACAACCCACTCTAAGCTATTTCTTTCTTCAATTTTGTTAGAACTGAAGGCTCAAGCCTTTGTAAGTTTTCTTTTTGTTTTTGAGATAGGTTTTGGGTTTTGTGGGTTTTGTGTGTGTGTGTGTGTGTGTGTGTGTGTGTGTGTGTGTGATTTTGTAGCCCAGGCTGGCCTGGGATTTATTAAGTAGAAAAGGCTAGTCTCAAACCAGTGACATGGTGTTGGCATTCAGGAATTCATGGCAGCTGTGGCTGCCCACATAGGCTCTGTATAAGACTGAATGATTCTAAACATTTAGTCACAGGTAGGGGAGGGGCTGGCGGGCCACAGCCTCACCCAGGGGAGCTAATGGCTATCAAAGACTGTTGGAGGAGAGGAAGCCATTGTCTTCAGGGGTGTAGCCAGTGGTGAGTTGCTCACCCTCCAGTGAAAACAGGCAGTGAAAAGACTGCAGCAACACCCCTGTCTGCCTACTAAGTAGGGAGAGCACAGGCCGGAGCTACTGTAACCTAGCAGAAACAGGGTCTTGCTAAGCTGCCATACTGGTCTCAGTCATAACCCTCCTGCTTCATCTTCCTAAGTAGTTAGGATTTTGGGCGTATGCCACTGAGCACGGCTTAAATATATGTTTTAAAAAATGCGTACTTACTGGCAAACTGGGTTTAAGTTTTAACTGAGTTTAGGCATATAAAGGCCAACAGCCTCAGACACCAACAGGGGGCAGCACTGGGACCTATGGCCCAGGAGTGAGATAAGGGCTGGGCATGTGCAAGCCCATGGGGTCCTGGGCATCAAGCAGTGGTGAGTGAAGCAAGAGCACATGGTGTCAGTGCTGCAGTGAGCCTAGACCAAGGTCTCCATAGCAAACAGCCATTACCGCAGAACCCGTGGTTGGTCAAGCGCTGAGAACACATGACTGCTACAAGCCCTCACCCCTTCTAAAGCTCAGGACACAGTGGCCAGGCGATGTGAAATGCTGGCCTGTGGGTATGACATGGCGTTGGCACTCAGGAATTCATGGCAGCTGTGGCTGCCCACATAGGCTCTGTATAAGACTGAATGATTCCAAACATTTAGTCACAGGTTGGGGAGGGGTTTGTGGGCCACAGTCTCACCCAGGGGAGCTAATGGCAGTCAAGGGCTGTTGGAGAGGAAGCCATTGTCTTCAGGGTTGTAGCCAGTGGTGAGTTGCTCACCCTCCAGTGAACAGCTCCACACCCATGCCCATGTGGCCCTGGCTAAGCACAGTAGGCCACAAAGTAAAAACAAAAACAAGACCAAAAGACACAGGAGTGGAATGGGAGCCTGGTGGGGGTGACAGGAATGGGAGGGGAGAAGAGAAGGATGGGGGGATTGTGACAAATATACTACATATACCTATGGAACTGTGAAAAATAAACTGATAAAATTCCTAAGCACCAATTGAAATATTGAAATTATCTTTGTAAGACTTCCTTGGTTTCTACAGGCATTAAAAAAAATGCATGGACATGGCACACACCTTTAATCCCAGCACTCAAGGAGGCAGATACAGGCAGATCTCTATGAGTTCTGGGCCAGCCTGGTCTACAGAGTGAGTTGCAGGACAGCCAGGGCTATACACAGAGAAACTCTTTTGAGAGAGAGAGAGAGAGAGAGAGAGAGAGAGAGAGAGAGAGAGAGAGAGAAAGAAGAAGAAGAAGGAGGAGAAGGAGAAGGAGAAGGAGAAGGAGAAGGAGAAGAAGCAGAAGCAGCAGCAGCAGCAGCATGGTAGTGTCCTAGGATGCCTGGCCTTTTAAATACATCTCTACGCCAGAATGTGTTCAACCCTTCCTGAAACTGAGTCTACTGGACACGGTATCCTTCAGCCTCAGTGTGTTTGGTCCTGTCATGGGTCTCTCTTGGAAGGAGCAGCAGTGTTCTTCACCCTGTGCTGCCTGGGACTCGGCCTCTGGAATCCTGTTCTAATGTTAACCTGCCCCCAGACAGATGAAGAAATGACAGAGAAAGGACACTGAGCTCCTGTCTGCACTGGTACTCACTTAAATGTGACGTGCAGAAGAGTCTTTGCAACAATGGCTGTGACTGTGAGGATGAGGAGGGTCGCCAGGCCGTACACGGTCCATCCTGCAAGTGCAAAGCAGAGTTTACCAGACTCGTCCTCACTTTCCAAAGGAGACTGGCCGCTCAGGCGGCAGAACTGGCTCTAGGGTCCTGCAGGTGGGAGTGGTAAACCTGGCAGCAGGACCAACTCAGAGCTGGGCTCTGGTAAAACCTGGACACTAGAGTTATGGTTCAAGGGGGGTTGGTAAATCTGTCTGCCACTGGAACTCAGCAGTTAATGACTTAGAAGTCTTTGGGTTCCAGTTTTCTCATCTAAGCAATGAGAAATGAGACCTGTGAAATCCTACTAGAATCCATAGCCAAGTGATGCAGGGCTGAGGAGGTCTCTCTCCCCTATCTTCTGTGGTGAGATCTACAGAGGCAAGGGAGTAGTGTGAAGACTTCTAGGCTAGATTACAGATGACAGTCCTCCTCAGTGCACCAGCTCCCTCAGGGACATGTCCTCAGCAGAAAACCAAGGAGGGTCTCTGCAGCCAACCACACTAGCTTAACAAGAGAAGAACATGGCTCATGTCTCTCCCCTGCATGGCTTCTCTTCAAAGCTCTTGGCACTCCAGGCCTTTGGCAGTGCTTCTGGATTCCCTCCTCCCACTGGTAACACATAGGAAGCATGCACAGTACTGTCTTAGCATCTGTGTGCACTTCACTCTGCAGAAGAGGAGCAGTGCCTGGCCTTACGCTGCCCACAATTTGGAGACCGGGCTTATGTTTCCAGACAAGAGAAGAGCAGGGGTTTGTCTGCTCCAGTGTACGGCCCACTGCTTAGTACAGTGCATGGCACCTCGGAAGGAACTCTGTATATTTGGGATTCACCTTCCCATCCCCATTGGTGCATGTTTTATCACTGAGTCAACCTTCAGCTCTGTATATATCTTCTGAGTTAGCATATTTGAGAAGTTTTACTTGGGGCTCTAGAAAGATGCTCTCATGAGATGTCTTTTATAATGAAGAGACCATCTTAGCTGCTAATCACAGTTACCAAAGGCACACAGAAGCCATCTTTGGAGGGGAGCCATGCTAATGAGAGCATTTCTCCCAAAGGCCATGCAGGATAGAGGTGGCAGGGCCAATATCACAACCTGTGTCGGCAGGAGAAGCACCCATAAACACCCCTGTTTCTGTAAGTGTTGAAAGAACTACCTTCCACTCTGTGGCTGCTGGCCCCAACCGATGGTGCCCAGGAATGGCTACCTGGGGCGGTCTGCGGAGGGTGGCTGGGGCTGGGGGTGATGACATAGAGGACTTTGGAGGAGTGGGCAGCGCTGACGCTGAGGTTGGCTTGCTCGGTGATCACCTCTGCCAGGGTCTGGTTGATGGTAGGCCTCTCCTGTGGTGGCTCCTCCTTGGTGGCTAAGAGAGCAAAAGGATTAACCAGACAGAGCTGAGGCCCATGGCTGCAGAACGGTGGGCCTCTGAATGGGATGAGGCTTTTCCTATTTTTGTCTTTTTGCTTTTTGGGTTTTTTTTTATTAGATATTTTCTTTATTTACATGTCATACGATATCTCCTTTCCCAGTTTCCCCTTCAAAACAAAACAAAACAAAACAAAACAAAAAAAACCCAAAACAAAACCAAAAAACCAAAAACCAACAAGAACAAACCCCTGAACCCTTCCTCCTCCCCCTGCTCGTCACCCCACCCTCTCCTGCTTCCTGGCCCTGGCATTCCCCTACACTGGGGCATAGAACCTTCACAGGGCCAAGGGCCGGGATGAGGCTTTTTCTATTTTTCTTTCTCCATGTGTGAGAGGATGTTTTGCATGTGTATAGGTGTACACGCATGTGGGGTGCATGTACACATGGAGGCACAAGGTTAATGCTGGGACTCATCCGTGAACACCCTTCATGTTACTCAGTGAGGCAGAACTCCTCAGTATGGTGAGTTCTAAGAATCCCCTCTCCACCTTCCAAGGCTGCAATCGCATGTGGGCCACCATACCCACTCAGAAATTATACGCATTTCAGGGCTCTGCACTCTACTCCTCACGCCTGCTCAGCAAGCACCTAGCTACTAACTCATCACTTCCTTCTTTTTGAGACAGGGTCTCATATAGCCCAGGCTGGCCTCCAGCTATGTAGCTGAGGATGACCCTGAATTGTTAATCTCCCGGCTTCTGCTAGCTACAAGCAGGTCTTACAGAGGTGTGGCATCACTCCTGGCTAAGGAGGTCTGCCCTGGTCTCAGCTGGTGAAGCAGAGCCTATCAGGCTATGGCCTGGCCTGCAGGGCAGAAGGGAGAGGCTGCTGCTGAGCCTAGTGTTGAGGCTGGTCTCTTCAGACCCTGAAGCCACTCCTTGTTATGGCAAACCTGACCTGCTCTAGTCTGTCCCACTTCCTGCAGCCCATGGCCTGTGCTTCTCAGAGGCTAGCAAAGGCTCCTGTCAGAGGGACAGAGTGAGTGCTTCTGAGGAATGGCAGGGCTGTTTGGAGGCAGCAGGATGGATGATGAAATGACCACTTGGAAGCCTTCCAATTCTGTCTCTCATCTCCTTTTTTATCTATCCGTGTAGTTTGTCTACACAACTGCCACTAAGACTACTAACATGAGCCTGAGGAGGATGGCCCTGTGGCCTGATCTTTCAGAGGACCTGAGTTTGGTTCCCAGCATCTATTCCATGTCAGGCTGTTTACAGCTATGTGTCTAACCCTCTAGCTCCTGGTAATTTGATGTCCTCTTCTAGCCCCCGAAGCACCCCCACACATGTGGTATATGGTATACACTCAGTCATAAATAAAATCTAAAGTAAATAAACAAAATCATTAAAATAGTGAAATTGAAATATAAACCAATTGTGCATTGGAAGGTGGGTGCTGTGCACTGGAATGTGGGTATTGTTCATTGGAAGGTGGGTATTGTTCACTGGAAGGTGGGTGTTGTTCACTGGAAGGTGGGTGCTGTGCACTGGAAGGTGGGTGCTGTGTACTGGAAGGTGAGTATTGTTCACTGGAAGGTGGGTGCTGTGTACTGGAAGGTGGGTATTGTTCACTGGAAGGTGGGTGCTGTGTACTGGAAGGTGGGTGCTGTTCACTGGAAGGTGGGTGCTGTGTACTGGAAGGTGAGTATTGTTCACTGGAAGGTGGGTGCTGTTCACTGGAAGGTGGGTGCTGTTCACTGGAAGGTGGGTATTGTTCACTGGAAGGTGGGTGCTGTGTACTGGAAGGTGGGTGCTGTTCACTGGAAGGTGGGTGTTGTTCACTGGAAGGTCAGTATTGTTCACTGGAAGGTGGGTGCTGTTCACTGGAAGGTGGGTGTTGTTCACTGGAAGGTGGGTGCTGTTCACTGGAAGGTGGGTGTTGTTCACTGGAAGGTCAGTATTGTTCACTGGAAGGTGGGTGCTGTGTACTGGAAGGTGGGGTATTGTATGACGGTAACTGGGGATGGATTACTATTGAAATCATCTGTAGCTGAGTCAGGAGGACCAAGTCTGCCCCCAAAGATCCACTTTAGGCTTGAAAACACTGGCAAGGAAGGGAAGGCAGGGCACCTATGCCCCCAGGGACAAGGATCCATCTTACCTTGGTACAAGACAGCAAATCCCTGGGCCTGGTTGATGCGATCAGAGAAGAAATACAAAATGACAAAATCCAGAGAGACATTAAAGGACAAAGGTGGGCGGTTCCTTCCACTGAGCCGGACCAGGACGCGGTGGGTGTAGCCATCCAGCAGCTCCACCATATCTGCAGAATCTCTGATGTCAAATAGGGTGAAGTTGAAATGGATTCGAGAGGCTCCCGGAACCCGGATGGTCCAGTAGCAGACCCGCCCAGTGGCGTAGGTGTCAGGGAAGTCAGGGGAGTAGACCACGGCTGCCATGGCTGAGTAGTTCCCACCGCAGGCGCCCACGAGAGCTGCAGAAGAGAAGACAGTGGGCCTGAGTCTCAGCCTGGGGCTCATCTCTAATGCGGATACAAACAAACTCTTAGGAAATGTGATCTTACTAGGGACATTGTTTCCAGCTACAAACCAGGCCATCCTGGGTTTTAGGATCAAATCACAGAATGAATCACTTAAACCCTGAACAAATGACTGTGCAGCCTATTTGGTTTCCCCAGGAGACCTTAGCCTAGAGCTTGGAGGGGTAGTGCAGCCTAAGCTGGGGTCTGGCTGGAGTCAGACAGTCTGCATTCAGGAGCAGTGGGGCCATGTGATCCGAGGAGCTGCACCTCATTCCCAGGCCTCTCCCTTGTTTTCCAGTTTAGGGCCACCACCTGCTGCTGTATCCCATGACACTCAGAGGACATCTGAGATAAAGTGCATGAAACAATGGGACCTGTCAGCCGAGGAGAGGCTTTTGAAGAGGTGACATCATAAAGGAAGGGCCCCGAAACTCCTCAGGGTCTCCAGTACCTTAGAGGTGCAGTGCTTGCACAAGAAGTCTACAAGGAGCCCTGGACTGGAAGACCTCTCTAGGGGATGTTCTCCTAGCATGTGTGACCATGGGTTGGATCTCCAAAAGCACCCAAGGGGAAGGAGGGGGTAATACCAGACTCATGTGCATCAGTCGTGCTTTCTCAGGACTCATGTTTTTTGACTTGCAGGCTTTTAGAAGGTGACACTTATGTAACTAAGATCTTGGAAATGAAAGACTTCAGTAGGGAGTGTAGGAAGAGGATTGAAGAGGAAGTTGTTCCTTTTCAGTGCTCAGATGGAACTCAGAGCCACGCCAGGGCATGCCAGGTGCGCACTCTTCCACTGAACCACAGCTCCAGCAGGCTTTCGGAAAGTTCTTCTCTTGCATACAGAAAAGCAATCAAAATCTGCTGCTTTGCTGGCCCTGGCAGTGCAGGTCTGCTGCAGTCTCAATGCCCTGGAGGCTGAAGCCTGAGGATGTCAGCTCAAAACTGGGTCTCACAAAACCAAAGGCTGGCAAGAGCTCAGTGGCCAAGCCTTTGACTACCTCGTGAGCCCCAGGGAAACTGCTTTTTCTTCCTAGTAAGAGAAGCTCAAAATCAGAAGCTGAGGTCTCAAGACAACCAAGGGAAGTTATCAATAATGAGGAGGGTCACAGATATGGACTCATTAATGCCAGAGGGAAGAGGTGACCACCACAGAGCCTATGAGATGGCTGCATGTGAACAAGTTCCTGGGGAGCCGTCAGCCTGGCTTCTCAACGGAGGACACACAGAGCCTGAGATACATTGGTGTTCGCATTCACTCATGAGCTCTTCTGCACAGGTCTCCTCGTGCTAGCAAGAGTGACTAGCGTCCAGCAGCCAGCCAGAGTTCCCCTCTCAAAGAACCAAAAGCCTCCAGCTGCTGGGGGAGAGCTGTTAACCCATTTCTCCCAGGGCCCTGGAGAGAGGCAGATGTGAAACATGCTTGTGTCTGTGAGGGAGTAGGAGAGTACTTCCCAGCAACAG
This sequence comes from Mastomys coucha, assembly GCF_008632895.1. NCBI lineage: Eukaryota > Metazoa > Chordata > Mammalia > Rodentia > Muridae > Mastomys > Mastomys coucha. The sequence continues at coordinate 25,018,434 of NW_022196905.1, read as the reverse complement.
GTAAAGACCAACTGCTTCTGGGAGAAGAGCGAAAGCAGAAGACTTCATCCCTTGGTTGCCTTAAGAAGAGATCAGGAGTCTCTTTCCCAAGTTCCATCAAAGAGCAAAGTGTATGGCTGTCAGCGGAGGAGGGAGAACTGCTGACAACACCTTGTTCCTGGGGTAGTGGCTGTCCGAAGCTGTAGACAGGTAGAGGACCCAGCAACCCTAAACCTTCCCTCAAACAGCACCAAATAGCAGACAGTGGCTGTCTCCCACAAGAGCAGGACACAACAGGACCTGCTCAAAGCTCAGCGTGGAACCGGACACTAAAAACCACACTAGTGTGCTCTGTTCTACACTAAGCACAGCTTCAGGGATCAGGGAGCTGAAGGCAGCAAAGGGAATGACAGAAAAACTGCTCAAACTGAGGTCGGCTGCAGACAGACCCCAGCTCTGAGCTCACACTCAGCAGGCCTCCAAAGTGTAAATGCTGTTTATGTTTGTGTCTACCCATTCTTCCCAGCTTGTGGCATTAAACAGAATACCACAGTCACACATAAAAGCAAGAAAAAGTGGGAAAAGATTCACTGCCAAGGAAAAAAGCAACCCACAGAGCAAGATTTGAGAATGACCCAGAGGTTGGGACTATAAAACGTGGAGACTGCATAATGAATACAGTACAGTTTATAGTGAGAAGACCACACATGGGGACAGACTGGGAATCTCAGGAGAGATGTGGAAATTATAAGAGTCAGTGAGCTAGGCATGCATGGTGCTTCATGTCTGTAATTCTAACAGTTAGAAAGTTAGAGGCAGGAGAATTAGAAAGTTAAGTTGGGCAGTGGTGGTACATGCCTTTAATCCCAGTACTTGGGAGGCAGAGGCAGGTGGATTTCTGAGTTTGAGGCCAGCCTGGTCTACAGAGTGAGTTCCAGGACAACCAGGGCTACACAGAGATACCCTGTCTCAAAAAAACCAAAAAAAAAAAAAAAAAAAGGGGGGGGGGGATTTAAGGCCAGTCTTGGCTATACAAAGTTTGAGGTCAGCCTTGTCTCAAAAACTCAAAGGAGTCAAATGTTGGAACTGGAGAGATGGCTCAGCAGTTAAGACTGCACATTGCCCATGCAGAGGATCCAAGTTCAGTTCCCAGCACCCATGTCAGATGGTTCACAACTGCCCATTAGGTCTAGCTGCACTGGGCCTGAAGCCTTCCTTCTGGCTTCTACTGGCATTGTACTCATGTGCATTTGCATGTGTGTGTGTGGGAGGGTGACACACACACACACACACACACACACACACACACACACACACAAACACACCCCTAAATATAAAGACATAATAGAAAATGTAAAATAAAAAAAATTAGATACTATCAGAGATGAAGTATCTGTTTGGTTTATTTACAGACTAAGTGCAGTGGAGAAAGAATCAATAAACTTGAAGACATATTAATAAAACATATTATCCAAAATGAAACAGGAAGGACCAACCCAACAAACAAAACGAGCACCTAACAGCCATCACGCGGGTGTGTGTGACTGGAGTCTCATAAAGGAACAAGAAAGGAGACGAGGAGAAGAGTTGTTTGATGGGAACATTCCAAAGCCAATTAAAAAGGGTGCCACAGATCTAAGAATCTAGGGAAACTCAAGCCAAAAGTAACCCAAAAGGAAGCTGGGCGTGGTGGCACATGCCTTTGATTTCAGCACTCAGGAGGCAGAGGCAAGTAGGTCTCTGAGTTCAGGCCAGCCTGGTCTTCAGAGTGAGTTCCAGGACAGCCAGGGCTACACAGAGAAACCCTGTCTCAAAAACAAAAACATGAAAAAGGACTCTCACTACCTCCACCCCTCCAGTCACCAGGCACACTGGGCATCACTGACCACAGACTTTAAAACAAAAGGTGGATCAGTTATTATTGTTAATAAAAGGGATCTCAGTTGCTAAAAGGATTTAAAGCCGGTAAGCTTGGGCATGAGTCTTGCCTCCGGTACTTCCTGAGAACCTACTTTATCTTTAGGGTTTCTCTTTCCTTCTTTGGAGACAGAATCCTACTATTCAGCTGAGGCAAGCTTTAAGATAAACACACTGTATAGACAATGTCCAGGATAGAACCTGCAAAGGATTGGTTAAAATAAACTTGGCTGAGCTGGACAGTTGTTCTGTATGATAATTGACCTGTGTCCCCCAAAAGGATGGATTCGGTCCTACTACTAGGTGTCTTTCTACATGTCATCAAGTTAGGATGACGTTCTAATGGACTAGAGAGGCTTTAAGGCCAGTGGTCTGTGTCTTTATAATGAGACCCACAGAAACATGGACCCACAAAGGGGAAGATGATAATGTTTGGAAAAATGGAGGGAGGGTGTGAAACAGCTACAGGCCAGTGATGTCAGAGATGGCTAGTGAGAGTCTGAGTCATCCCTTGTCCCTAGCTGGCAGTGCTGGAAGGCTGTGGAACACTGACAGGACAGGCCTAGCTAGCTCCATAGGGTGGGCACTGGAAGGTTATTTATTACACCAATCCCTGGCTACAGTCCCTTCTGTGCTTCCTGATCTATCACCATGTGACTGAACTGTTCTGCCATTCTTTCTTGTCATGACAGACAGCCTCCTAAAACTATGAATGAGAACCATAAACAGTTCCCCCTGGAAGCTGTTTCTGCCAGATATTTGGTTAAAGTGATGTAAAAGTAACACAGAAAATTTGTACTAGGGAAGTGGGGGGTCACAGCTGTGTGTGGGGTCACTGCTCTGTGTGTGGGTCACTGCTGTGGCTGACCTAGCCATGCCACGCTAAGGGCTCAGGAACCAGAGGAGGGTGGAGGCTGGAGATGTAAGCTGGGAGAAGCCTCAGAGTGATGTTAACTCTGCATAGTTCTAGAGGGAATATGGAAGCCGAAACCTGAGCAGAAATGAGAATATTAGCACTTGGGAAGCTTCGGGTCAGAACAAGGGCTCTAGTGAACTAAACTATGGCCCTTAGTGCATTCTGGCAAAAAAAAAAAAAGAAAAGAAAAGAAAATCTGAGTGAGGCTAAATTAGAAAGTAATGGGAAACAATTGGCAGAAGAAATTTTAAGAGAGTGTAGCATTGTGTTTGTGATATGGTTACAACTGGTGCCTTAGGTCAATCATGAGACTTCGGAGAAAAACAAAGAACAGAAAATGAAAAGCAAACAATTGGCCGAACTAAGTTTAAAGTCACAGACAAAGCAAACCGGAAGAAGACATCACAGAAGGACCACTTTGGACTGGGACAAAAAGTTCTTTGATGGCACTTCAGGAAGGAAGTGGCAAGCTGTAACCAGCAGAAGGCTCCGGGATGTAAGGCTGAACACTCATTTAGGAGATTTTCCATGGAAGGGGGTGCAGGCAAGCCATCCTGCTGGACAAGGGCTGCCTAGAGAAGTGTTTCTGAGCTTATGTGCCTAGGCACTCAGAGGCACCGGGAGCCATGGTCCAGGGAGGCTGTCAGGCAGAGCTCATCACTGTGATAGGGTACATATGGCTTTGCTGGCTTACCAAATGCAAGAACTCTAGTCATGGTGGTTTGACTGACATTCATGTGTGTTGTGTAAGGGGGTCGGAGGACACCTTGGGTATTGTTCTTCAGGACCTGTCAACCTTGTTTTTCGAGACAGGAACTTGCCTGTCAGTAGGCTAGACTGGCTAGTCAGTGAATCCCAGGGATTCACCTGTCTCTGCCTCCCTAGTGCCGTGATGACAAGCAGCTGTCCCTCTCACCACTAAGCCATCTCCTCAGTCATACCCCAACCTTTTTAAGGAAGGCCCAGGAGGCCATCAATAAACAGAGGTGTCCAGGCTCCATGAGGGAAGCCCACAGGTGAAGCCATAAGAGTGAAGTTTAAGTGTCAGTGGAAACCTTGGGACATACCAGGAACATGGATGTCTGTTGAGAAAAACTGCAGGCAAAGAGTGAAGCCAGAACAAGAGAAATATTATGTGTGTTACAAGCAGCAGGGTCATGTGGGCAGGGCTGCCCAAACCTGTCAAGAGTCAGTGCCATGAATGGTTTCTGAATGGCTTCCACAGGCACATGCCTGGCTCTGAACTGGCTTTGTCCAGTCTTTTCTTACTGTTCTCCTGCTCCTGCTTTGGAGATAAGAATGTTGATGGCTGCCACAGAACACAGGGAGTGTGTAACTTCCTTTGGTCTTACAGGGGTCGCAGTTTAAGCAGCACCTCTCCATGGCCCCTGCATCAGCTCCTGCCTCCAGGTTCCTGCCCTGTGTAAGTTCCTGTTCTGACTTCCTTCAATAATGGAACAACAATTGCCTGCATTTCAGAAGAGACTTTAAGAGCACTGGCTGTTCTTCTAAAGGACTTTTTTTTTTTTTTTTTTGGTTTTTCGAGACAGGGTTTCTCTGTATAGCCCTGGCTGTCCTGGAACTCACTCTGTAGACCAGGCTGTCCTGGAACTCAGAGATCTACCTGCCTCTGCCTCCCAAGTGCTGGGATTAAAGGCATGCCCCACCACCGTCCGGCTCTTCTAGAGGACTTGAGTTCAATTCCCAGCCTTTACTTCTCATGACCACCTGTAACTCAAGCTCCAGGCGATCTGGCCTCTGCAGATGCCAGGCATGCATGTGGGGCACAGATAAACATGCAGCCAAAGCACCCATACACAAAATATAAATAAAATAATAATGTCATGGGTTTAAAACAAACAGTATGGGTACTTCTGTCTTAGTTAGGGCTTCCTTTGCTGTGACGAAACACCTGGACCAAAAATCAAATTGGGAAGAAAAGGATTTATTTGATTTACACTTCCACATTGTTGTTCCATTATTGAAGGAAGTCAGGACAGGATTTCACACAGGGCAGGAACCTGGAGGCAGGAGCTGATGCAGGGGCCATGGAGAGGTGCTGCTTACTGGGTTGCTTCTCCTGGTTTGCTCAGCCTGCTTTCCTATAGAACCCAGGACCACCAGTCAGGGACATCACGAACCACAGTGGGCTGGGCTGTTTTAGTCACAGTTCTTGGAGCCTTGGGAGGGAGCCCAGCCCTATGACATCTTGATTTGGGGCTTCTATTCTTTGTGAGAGGGGAAGTTCCTATTGATTTAAGCATTATAATCTGTGATACCCCATTAGGGCAGCTCTAGGAAACAAATCTTGTGAAGGTACTGCTCAAAATGGAGCTCCCCACCTAGTTGAAATGTCAGGAGTGCATGCCTGGTCCCTCGGCCATCAGAGATCCTGCAGATGTGCTAACATCCTATGTAAGCTCGAGGTCTCTCTTCTGCCTTTTCCCTGAGACTTCCCTTTGTAGAATGTTAAAATCAGGGGTCCTAACTCTCATGAGGTATCACCACTACTGTGTGTGTTGTGATAAGGGACAAGAGAGCAAGGGGAGAGGTCAAGGCTCAGAATCCAGTCAGCACAGCCCTGCCTCTTGTCTGCCCGCACCTCACACATATGGTGCTTCAGGGCAAACTCAGTGACTTGAAGTGTTTGCTCCTTGGTGAGGCACAAAGGCCCAGTTCCTACAAACACACAAATGGGGCTGTATCAAAACAAGGGCACACAAGAGCAGATGCCACACCAACACTAGTGTAAGTTCCAAGCTGAAAGCCTTAACACTCTACTTGTCAAAGTAGCCCTGAGAGAGCCCATGGGAGCACCGAGGGAACAGTGTTAAACTCTCAGGTTGTCCATTCAAAGGGAGGGATGCATGCCTCCGTGTCTTCCCAGAGGATGGGAGTGGGTGTGGTTAGTAGCCATGACCCATGCGCTGTGTGGCTGAGGCCATGACGGATCCTCCCTCAAACACTTATTTATTATGAGCTTGTCAATCTATAGAGCCTGTCTTTGTAGAAGATGTCACATGTAGTCTATCTATGGAAGCCATCTTTATGGATGATGTCACATGTACTTTACAAAGAGTTTCAGGGTAGCCACATCTTACCCTTTAATGTGTACATGGGATTGAGCTAATTACCACCAGGAAATTTTTCAACAAATTAGGTTGTGCTTAAATAAGCCTAAAATAAAACTAATTGGGGTCAGACTCCTAAAGTTTGAACCAACACCAGCTACTAAGTCATATTGAACTGAACTACCTTCATGCCTCCCATGGATCGTTACTCTGCTGGCCATGGTGGAGTACGTCCAGCAGAGACACCTGTAATAGCCAAGACACTCAGAGCATACACACAAGTATAGACTCTTAAACACTTCTGAGGGTGGGGCAGGTCTGAGCCAGCCTGTTTTGTACTTCAGTCCCAAGAGCTGAGAGACATGGTTGGCATCACATGACACATGCTTTGTGAATACTGACGAACGAATAATTAAATGGGGGGTGGGCTTGCTGTCCCTGGTGGTGCCTCTGGCACCAAACATACTCACTGTCAAAGAGGATAATCCTGCCGTCCCCACCGCAGGGCTGTGTGTGGTCCCCGAAGCAGACACTATTGCACTCGGTGCTGGCTGCCTCCCCGTGCTTCCAGTAGTCAGGGTTGTTCCCACAGAAGCATGCGTAGCCTGACTCCATCCCAGCGAACTGCCACAACAGAAGAGGAACGTGAGGACGGCTAAGCTGCACACACGGACTGTGCACTGAGATGGCTATGAACTTGGGGAGTCTGGGTAAATGTTATCACATGATGCTGGCAGGGTTATGGGGGTGTCAGGCCCAAAGGAGGCTGCCAGCCTCCTTACCCTCAAATCCAGAGCTGTCAGGCTGGTTTCTCCATCCACCCTTTCCCTGTGACCTCTCCTCAGCTTCACTCAGATGCCCCTGCCTGTGAGGACTCGTTTCCACTGTCCTCATTTCCATAGTATTTAAGTCTTTTTTTTTTTTTTTTTTTTTTTTTTTTTTTTTTTTTTTTTTGGTTTTTCGAGACAGGGTTTCTCTGTGTAGCCCGGGCTGTCCTGGAACTCACTCTGTAGACCAGGCTGCCCTCGAACTCAGAAATCCACCTGCCTCTGCCTCCCAAGTGCTGGGATCAAAGGCATGCGCCACCACCGCCCGGCAGTATTTAAGTCTTTAACATGAAACATTGGTTAAAAAGCGCTAAACACTTCACTGACTATTTACTATGTGCCAGGTAACATTTTAATTAATTTTAATTAATTAATTATTTTTATATAAATAGGTGTTTTGCCTACATGCATGCATATTCCTTAAAAGCCAGGAGAGGATTTCTGATCTTCTGAAACTGGAGTTACAAATGACTGAGAACCACCATGTAGGTGCTGGGTATCAAACCTGGGTCCTCTGGAAGGGCAGCGAGTGCTCCTAACCACTGAGCGATCTCCCCAGTCCCCTTATATATTTTTTAAAAAGTCAACCTTTATTTTTATTATATTTATTTTTATGTGTATGGGTATTCTGCCTGCATGTATGTCTGCACTGCATGTGTACAGTACCTGTAGAGGGCACTGGATCCTGAGTTACTGAGCTGCTGAACATATGTGCCACAGGGTTCCAAACTCCCCAAGAGCAGTGTGTGTCCTTAGCTGCTGAGCCATGTCTCAGGCCCCAACACGTGCTTTACAGTTAAATGTCACAGCAAACTCATTAAACGTCATTTACATTTTATTTTTAATGCTAATACACCGACTGAACATACAGTCTGCAGGAGCCAACCCCAGATACAGAGCAAGCTGCACCACACTGGAGCCTTCACACTCTTGCTTTACAGCCCCTCCCACAATCCCTGGCAACTACTACCCAAGTTGTTTTATTAGTATGTTTTTGTCATTTTGAGAATATAAAGTAGCTTAAAAAAACAAATCCACTCTCAGCATGCCTGTAAGTTCATACACACTGGAGCACATGCGAACAGTTCACTCCTTTAGCTTACTGAATACAGTTCAGTGTAATATGGATAGGGCACCATTTGCTCATCTATTTCCAGGTTTTCATTATGAAGACTAGAACATCCAAAATCATTTGATACAGATTCTTGTAAGTTTTCATTTGTCTGAAGTAATAATTAGGGGTGAGATTGTTGGGTTTAACTTTTTTTTTTTTTGAGACAGGGTTTCTCTGTGTATCCTCTGGCTGTCCTGGAACTCACTCTGTAGACCAGGTTGGCCTCGAACTCAGAAATCCACCTGCCTCTGCCTCTCAAGTGCTGGGATTAAAGGTATGCGCCACCATCACCCAGCTTGGGCTTAACTTTTTTTAAAAGAACTCTCACCCTTTCCCAGGTAGACTGAGCCATGCCTCATCAACAATGTGTGAGAGCTTCCAGTGCCCTGGGCCCTTGTCAGCACTTGCTACTGTCAGTATATTTGACTTTACCACACTGATGGTTGTGTATCTCAGGGTGGCTTTAATCTGCATTAGCTTAATGATTGACGGTGTATATAATTTCATTTGCTCATTTGCATTGGTGTGTCCTCTTTGGTGATGAATTGTTTGTTTCTTTGCCTATTCTAAAACTGTATTGCCTGACATTTTACTATTGTGAGCTTTAGTTTTTTGCATATTTTGGGTCAAATCGACCCTGGCTGTAGGCAGCAGCATCCCTTGGGCTGAGGCCCAGATTTAACAAATGAAGAGAGTGGGAGGAGCACCAGTCCCTCTCGGTTGTTTCCTGATTGTCTTGCACTGTGACAGCTGCCTCACGCTTCTCAAATCGTGAGCTAAAATAAACCTTCCTCCTTGAGCTTCCTTTGCCACAGCTCTGAAAAAGGAACCAACGCAGAGTCCAAACACTGTTCGGCATGCAAGTAGCCCACAGCCTCGTTATCATTTGCTGAAGACTACTCTTTCCTAATCTAATGATCTTGGCCATTTTGCTAGAAATCAACTGACCATCAATTTATAGGTACATTTTTAAGTTGTGAAGTCTATTGTTCTGAATGTCAACTTTTTGTTTGTTTGTTTGTTTTTTGAGACAGGGTTTCTCTGTGTAGCCTTGGCTGTCCTGGAACTCACTCTGTAGACCAGGCTGGCCTCGAACTCAGAACTCAGAAATCCGCCTGCCTCTGCCTCCCAAGTGCTGGGATTAAAGGCATACGCCACCACCGCCCGGCCTGAATGTCTATTTTTATGACACTCTTACAATAACTTTTTTCTGTAGTTTAATTTAAAGCCAATCTTTGCCTAAGCTATGATGCAAAACAAGACTCAGGTCTTAAGAGTTATTGTAACTAAGAGTTACAATATGTCCTCCTCAGGAGTACTTGATGACAACCGTTCACTGATGAACAGCTTTGAGACTTCCATAAAAATCAACTGTGTGCCATTTCTTTAGCAAGACCCTCTAGGCCAATGAGGTAAGAGTGGGTATTACTGTCTGCTCATGACCCTAGTCAGGAAGCACGGGGGTTACCTCACAACTGAGTAGGGTGTTAGCTATAGGTGTTCTTGAAATAGATACTCTTAATTACAGCCTGGCTCTATAGTGCATGCTTATAATCCAACACTTGGGCAGGAAAGGCAGAAGAACCAAGAGTATCAAGTTCAGCTGGACTAAAGGAGACCCTCTCTACACACACACACACACACACACACACACACACACACACACACACACACACACACGTTTGTTGTATTTTGAAACATGGTCCCACTATGTAGCTGTGATGGACCTATAACTCACTATATAGATCAGGCTGGCCTGGCCTGAAACTCACAGAGATCCATCTACCTCTGCCTCCCAAAGTGCTGGGATTAAAGTTATGCATCACCAAGCCCAGTCATTGTGGGTGATTCTTAAGGCTAGGTACACTTTTATGGAAATAGTAAGTGAAGATCTGAGATATTTACAGACCTTGATGTTCATTTGTGAATCAATCATAATATGAGGGCTGTCATATGATAATAATCCCACCATTTCTTCTATACTTACTAGTTTGCACTCACTAATCACAAATGTTTATCTTCTCAGTGCTCCGTCATCACTGGGAGTGGAGTGGGGTGCTCTTACTTTAGTTAATAAGATGCATTTGTTACTATCATTATCTGAAGCTTAAAGTATGCCAGATTTAGGCCATGGGACCCCTTTCAAGGCGGCTTTGTCCATTTGATGAATCTGTACTGAGCTTTCTGTCCTACACAAGGCATTATGAACACATCTTGTGCTGTGAGCACAGTGTGGGCAATTTCCCCACAGAGCTGCTTTCTGGTGGAGACCCGAGTGCTGCCTACACTCCCCGGTATCAGTGTAAGTGTGTGCACACACAGCCATTGCACATTTATTTAGCTTTACTACCTACCTGTCTATAATCAAAGCCACGACATCCTCCAATGCTATCTGGACTTCCTGTCAGGTTCCCTGGCTTCCACCTCTGCACTTCCCTTTTCCAGTAGCCAGAGTACACTGGCTCTGAAACAGTCATTATACACTCAGCCAACCACATGGCCACGGGGTCCAATTGCCTTGCTTACTCTCCTGCCTCACATGAGCAGGGTACCCTTCTTTCTTGGGCTTAACTAATGGCTTTTAGACCAAATTGTTTGAGGAAAGAGGGAGGGATCTTCTGTATAATACAAAATAGCACTACTGAACCTTAGTGGTTGGGAAATACAGTTCAGGTAAAGAAAAGAGGAAGAAAAGAACATTTGGAGAAGAGGTAAGGCATGGCAGTTTGCCACAGAAGGGAGCCTCTGCCTTGGCTCGACTCTATGGAGTCACTACATCCTTGATCATAACAGACAAGGGCGGAGCAGAGGCTCCCGGGGACCCCTCTCCCCATCTTTACATGGAATGCTAGCTGAGCTCCAACTCCCCAGCCTACTCTTCCCATGTAACTTGACACGTGGGCTGCTCTAATTTATCATTATCTTTTCTATAGTTGTACACCACAGAGCTGGTACCTTGAATCTCTGACTCCGACAAAAGCTGATACAGGTTTGTATGGTGAGCTTGTTGGATGTTTTACTGGTGCCCGTGAGAGGAGGTGGGTTTCCATGATCCTTGTAGCAGCCAAGGTTTCCAGGCACTAGAGACAAACAAAACAAAAGAATTTCACAACATCTGGCTGGGAAACACTAAGAAGGAAATGCAGTCTGTGCCAGGTGTGCTCTGCCCACAGTGTTTACACCCCGAGGTACAACACAGGCAAATGACAACAACAAGCTCTAAAACAGACCCTCTGGTACTGTTCTCTGCCAGACGCTACACGGTCTGCAAGAAAGAAAGTGTGGCCTGCAGATCCCCAGTTTACTTTATCCGTGTTGGTAGATTTTAGTACAGAAGAGAAGCAGGAGCAATATCTTAAGATAGAGCAGGTGGCTCTGCTTCTGCCTCATAGCACCCATCTTGTAGTAATCCACCAAAATGACAGACACAGAGGGAAAGAGCAGGGGAACCCTGGCAGGAAACCGGAGCTATTCCTTTGACCATATACATGCAAATCTGCAAGAAGACTGATACTCTAGACATCAAGGGAATGAACACTGTTCAAAAAGTTAAGTGTTACCACAGCAAAATCGGAAGTGTCTTTAACATCACTCAGCATACCATACGCATCACTATAAACAAGCAGGGGAGGGCAGGCTTCTTGCCAAGAGAAGTAATGTGCACACGGAACATATTAAGCGAGAGCCTGGGCAGTTTCCTGAAACTGGTGATGGAAAAACCTATAGGAAAAAGGGTGCCAAGGAGAAGGCCCGTTTGATCAACAGAGCACTGGCTGGCTCTGCTGGAGGAGCACGCCTCATGCAAACTAATGGGAAGGAGCCTGGGCTGCTGGAGCTGTTCCTTATGCATTCATAGCTTAATGTGCAAAAAAAAAAAAAAAGGCCTAGATTATTAAAAAAAAAAAAAAAAAGCCCAGTGTCTCATGTGTTAAAGGTGCTTGCTTGATGATCTCAGTTTGATCTCTGGAACTCACATGGTGGAGAGAACCAACTCCTAAAAGCTGTTTTTTGGCCTTCACGTGTATGCTGTGACGTGTGCTGCCCCCTCCCATTTCCCACCCCCCCAAAAAAGAGTAGTGAAGCGATCAGATTTAAATGGTTCCAGGCAACTTGGGGAGCTTGAGAGGAAAGCACAGGCTCACAGCCTCAGGATTTGAGGTTAAAGCAGGAGTGGTAAATTTGAGGCCAATCTGGGCTACACAATGCATTTGGATTTGTTTAAAAAGCAAATAAACAAACAAACAAACAAACAAACAAGCAAAGGGGCTGGAGAGAAAGCTCCATGGATGAGAACACTGGCTCCTCTCCCAGAGGACACAGTTCTCCCAGCTTCTAGAACTGTGGCTCAGGACATTTCTGTAACTCCAATTCCAGGAGATCCAGATGCCCTCTTCTGGCCTCTGCAGACATCACATATGCACATGGTATACATACACACATGCAGGCACACACAGAGACACATAAAATAAAAATATCTTTAAAAAAACAAACAAAATCATCCCAAACACCCCAAGGGAACCCGTCAGCTTAGCACAGAGCATATACATGTTTTCTGTGGAATCAGCCTAAACGCCTGTCAACAAATGAATGATTAAAAAGTGTGATACAATGACAACTGAGTTTTATTCAACCATAAAGAAAAAAATTGGGGCTGGAGCAATGGCTCAGAGGTTAAGAGCATTGACTGCTCTTCCAGAGGTCCTGAGTTCTATTCCCAGCAACCATATGGTGGTTCACAACCATCTATAATGGGATCCAATGTCCTCTCTGGTATGACTGAAGAGCTACAGTCTACTCATATACATTAAATAAATAAATAAATAAATCTTTTAAAACATTGTTTAAAAGAGAAAAAGAAAAAAATTATAGCTGGGCATGGTGTTGCATATCTTCAATTCTATCATTCAGTAGTCAGAGGCAAGTGGATCTCTGTGAATTCAAGGCCAGCCTGTATACATAGTGAGTTATTCCAGGATAGCCAGGGCTACCTAGTGAGGCTCTCACACAAATAAACAAACAAAAGAAGAAAATTATTCAGCTGCACATATAAAGGCACATATAAAGGTTGTGATAGTGTGCACAGCCCTGTGCAAACTCAAGCTAGACCAGACCCCAGCATGGAAGGCCAAGGTGGGCGTGAGGTCCCACCCCAGCTGAGGAGTCATTGGAACTGACAGCCACTGTAAGAGGGAGGGTCAGTTTTCCTTAAGAGGGCTGCCCTGATAGGCTGAACACTGGTGGAAGGCCACATGTCCATGAGTCTGTGGGCAGCACAAACTGGATTGATGGGAAGGAAAACAAGAGACAGAACACACAGAGAGTTGGAGGGAAGAAGGTAGACATGGGAGTCGGGGAAGGATTAAATACAGTTTAAAAATGCATTAAATCTTCACAGAACTAATAATAATAAAAAACAAAATTATATCATTTGCAAGAAAATGGAAGAGCCTGGGATGACCAATTAAGGAAAATAAGCCAAACTCAGAGAGATAAATATAACATTTCCCTCAAATGTGGAACCCTGAGTGGGTTTTTCAAGACAGGGTCTCTCTATGTAGTCCTGGCTGTCCTGGAACTTGCTCTGTAGACCAGGCTGGCTTTGAACTCACAAAGATCTGCCTGCCTCTGCCTCCCCAGTGCTAGGATTAAAGGCATGAGCAACAACTACCTTGCCACATTTTCTTTTTCAGACGGGGTCTCTTGCTAGTCAGGAACTCATCAAGTAGGCTAGGCTGGCTAATGACTCCCAGGGATCTGCCTTGCCAGAACTGGGATTAGATACACAGCCCACTATGGACAGCTTTTTAAAAAGGATTTGATTTTAACTGTATATATGTATGAGTGAGTTTATGCCTGCAGAGACCAGAGGGTTTTCAGTCCCTTAGAAGATTGGAAGTTACAAGTGACTGTGAGCCCCAGACACTGGTCTGGGAATTGAATCTAGGTCCTCTGCAAGAACAGAAAGTGATCCTAACTGTTGTCCCTCCAGCTCCAATGCCTGGCTTTTTTTTTTTTTTTTTTTTTTTTTTTTTAACTTTGGTTCTGGGAGATCAAACTCAGGTTCTATGATCAATCTCCACAGCCATTTATGTACATATGAATGATGTAAAAGGGACAATGGGGGAGACGGAAGCAGACTAGAGGGACACAGACACAGGAGGGAGTAATGAAGGGTGACCATGGCTGAAGTACGTGGTATGCTTGAGTCAAGTATTCAGAAGAACTGGAGTTGCAATGTCAGTATGAAGCCTGTAACTCTGTACCACAGTGAATGGGTTTCCCCACAGCCCTCTAGTGAATACCATGCTTTCCATATCACACTGAAATAAATGGCCACACCCCCATTGTCTCCCAGTGGTATTTGTTATCTCTCATTTTTCTGAAGGCTGGAAGAACCAAGCAGGTTTTAACCATACTTAGCAGAGCTGAACCATAAAGAGTTCTAAGAAGCAGCCATGCAGCCACATTGTTCAGTTACGGCCACACTGCCACCAGTCCCTCATCACATCTTCCCTCCATGGCTTCCGCTGACCTGTCTTAGGCCTCTGACTCATACCTTCCTGTAAATGCCCTTGTCTCACGAGTATAATCCAGGATAATCTCTCCTTCCCAAATCTTTACCCACACTTGCAAACTCTCTCTTGCCATTTAAGGTCACATTTTCATTACAAACTTGATCTTTGGAGGTCATTAGTTAGCCTACCTCAAGGAGTATGTCAGTGTTTTACAGCCACTTGGTAAGCTGTTTGTCCCAGGCAAGAGGAACAAATGTAGATATTGGTCCTAACTATGGTAAGTGGCTCTCACAGAGCCTCAGATCTGCTAAGGACTGAATGTTTGTATACACTGTGATGTCATAAGAAATACATTTGGTCTTTACCCACTTCCTGCCACCAAGTTTCCCAACCCTCAAGACTGGATGACTCCTTTCTAGTGAAGCACTCGTGGTGGGCCTCTGGCTAGCCGCACAGTGGGGGCTGGACACCAGAAAGACCAAGTCACAATTAATAACTTAGAGCTATGAGTCCCATTCCCCATCCTCTAGGGAAGAAAAAAGAGCTAGGGATGGAGTCAGTACTTGATTGTGACTACCTGGTGAAGCCTCTGAAAAACCCTAGAGACGGAGTTCAGAGAGTTTCTGGAGTGATTTACATATCCTGGCTGAGAAATGGCACACTCCACAGGGACAGATACTCTGGGGCTCAGATCCTCTTGGACCTCAAACATACGAACATCTTCAGCCTATTACATTCTTTCTGATACACCAGCAAAGGTGTCCCTCAAATTCTGAGAGTTATTACAGCAGCTCACCGAACCTGAGGTGGAAGTGTACTTTGTAGACAAGCCTCGAGACTCACAACCTGTGACTGGCATCTGAGTCAGGGTGTGTTCCTGTGCTGCTGAGTCTTAGCCCCCTGCTCTGATGCTGGGTATCCAGTCATGAAAGGTAATCCATCCTGTGAATGTGTAGAGAGTTGCAGGATTGGCTTCACCCATCTGTTGTCATAATAAAGTCTGTGAATGTATAGGAAAAAGATTGGTTTCCTTCCTTTCATATGTAGAAGTCTGAATAAACAGTGTGAATGGACTTGGAGGGGGGCCTCCGGGCAGTAATTAGATGAGATCAGGAAGAGCGAGCTCCCACAATGGGGTAAGAAGAGGAGAGCCCATTCTCTCTCTGCCCTGTGAGTACTCACCAGAAACACAGCCATCAAAGGGCCAGGAAGAGAGGCCATACCAGACACTGAATAGGATGAACTTCCAGCTTACTATGTCTATTAAGTCTGCTTGAGTCTGAGGAATTCTGTTTTAAAAAAAATCTCATACTACAGGGCATTTTAGCACTTTAATCCCAGCATTCAGGAGGCTGAATCAGGTGGATCTCTGTGAGTTCAAGGTCACCCTGGCCTTTAAAGCAAATTCCAGGCCACATAGGGCTATATAGTGAGACCCTGTCTCTCCCAATCCCCCTGTGTACCGAATAGAAAAAAAGGAAACATTGCCTAAACAGATCCAAGTCCCTAAAGGGTGTTTACACCCTTGGTGTTCACATCCTTTTTTGAAACAAGGTCTCAATATGTAGCCTAGGCAGGCATCAAGCTTTTGAGGATTACAAGTATACAAATAGACCATGTCAAAAGCCTATGGTAAAGCACAGACGGTGGGCAGGGCTCCAGCCAACAGCACACATAAAACTGCATTTTATTAAAAGCCCTGTGATCCGGACAGTGGCTCTTTCCCTTCCTGTCTTTAGAGGAGACATTCCAGCCCTGGCAACAGCTTGCCTGCAGCTTTATAAGAGACTTCAATGCACAAGATTAAGTTAGACTAGATTTTCTCACTCACAGGATGTATGACAATTACCATACCACTTTAAGCAACTAAATTTGGGGTAACCTTTTTCAAAGCAGTAAGTCACTAACACATGATACATTCCAAATCTGCTCATGGTTAACTCACAATAAGTCATGGACATGCTGATCTCTTAGAAATCTAGTGTTCAGTCTGTGTTTTGTTTTTGTTTTTATGTGCACTGGTGTGAGGATGTCAGATCCCCTGGACCTGGTATTACACCCAGTTGTGAGCTGTCATGTGGGTGGTGGGAATTGAACCTGGTGGGAATTAACTGCTGGGCCATCTCTCCAGTTCCCTCAATCCATGTTTAAAACTCAGGATTATTAGTTGAAGTTCTTTTCCAAGCATCCTACCATTTCTTCTAGAACCAATTCTAAAACCCTAACCTAAGAGACCAGAGAGTCTGGATAGTATTTTCCTTTCTGTTTTAAGATTGGAAAGAGCACGTCCTAGATTTCTGAGCTGTATTTGCACATCAGTTTTCCGAGCATATAAAAATATATACATGCACGTGTATGTACACATAGGAAACTTTCCTCCTTAAACCATCTGGCCACTTTTCTGCAGGAAGTCCCTCTGCTAATCTAATCTTCACATTTAAGTCATAAGGTTGTCTTGCTTCTGTTCCCATCACACGGAGCTCAGATGTAACAAATGTGGCTCTCCATACAAACTTTAAAATGAATCTTTTAAAAACAAAGCAAATCTCAAAGCAGCAAGTGTAAACAGGAGCTGGGGCAGGAGCGGCCCAGGCTTCAGCTGGGCTAGCCTGGGGATGTCTGAGGCTTAAACAGCTGCAGAGCCAAGCAGCTCCAGCCAGGGTGTATGATCCAAGCAGAGCTTGTTAGAGAGAACTTCTGTATGGAGACCAGAACATGCATTTAATAACTCTTAGTGAGAAGTACTTGTTCATGATCATCTTGGTCATTTACTCTGATTCTGTATCATTGATTCATCATGCTCACATAAGCATGATATATGTATTAGACTACACACAGCCCAAGGCACACAGTCATAAATACTAAGTTTGGACATAGCAAGGCTGTAGACTACATGAACACAGCTGGAACCTATAAGCTTTATTCACAAAGATTTGGTGAGGAAATTCAGGCAGCTTATGTCCCAGTGAGGTAGTGAGGTCCAACATGCACAAAGGGGTCATTAGGAATCAGGCTGCTCTCTGCTGCTCTGCTAATCCACCCTAACCTCAGTAGTTTAAGGTGATGTCCTTGCCCCACCCCCAAGCTTACTTTAAACTTGCCAAACTTCCCACTCTACATCTGTGTTGAGACTCTATGTTGCCAGTCCCCAGTTTTCTCTCTTTCTTAAATATTTTCTTCTCATAACCCCTTTTACACACATACACACACACACACACACACACACACACACACACACACACACCTCTTTCATATGACCCAGGGTATGAAGGTATATAAAATAGGGAACTAGGGAGATGGCTAAATCAGCAAAGTGTTTACTTGTACCTACAGGACCTGAGTTTGAATCTCAGAACACAAAAAATATCCATGTATACCCAGTGCTGGGGACCACTGAGGTTCCCTGGCTAGCCAGCTTGCTAATTAGCAAACTGCAGGTCACTGAGAGACCCTATCTCAAAAAACTTGTCAGGGGGTGGGAGCACACACCTCTGATCCCAGTACTTGAGAGGCAAAGGTAGGCAGATCTCTGTGAGTTCAAGGGCAGCCTGATCTACAGAGTTGAGTCCAGGATAGGCAGGACTACACAGAGAAACCCCATCTCAGAAATAAAGAGGGTGAAGAGAAGGTGGAAGAAGAGAAGGAAAGAGGATGAGGAGAAGGAAGGAAAGAAGGAAGGAAGGAGGAGGAGGAAGAGGTGGTGGTCAGTTAGGCTAGTCTGGCTGGCCGGTGAATCACAGTGATCTGCCTGACTTTGCTTCCCCCGTGTTGGGATCACAGGGACATGCCACCATGCCATTTTTACATGGCTTCTGGGAATCCCATGTTTTCATGGCAAATACTTTATGGACTGAGCTCTCTTCCTAGCATAATAGAATTTTTAAAAATGAAACTCAATCAACAACTCAAATAACATACAAAAAATCAAACATTCCAACATAATATAACTCAAAGATGTATTAATTTGATACATGCTAAGGAATGACAGCATTGAAACATTAAAAGCGTTAGGTTTTTTCAAAATTAAACCATTGAGTTTGCATAAGAACAGTGATTCTCAGCCTGTGGGTCAAGACCCCTTTTGGAGTCATATATCAGATATCCTGTACATCAGATATTTGCATTATGATTCATAATGCAAAATTACAGTTATAAAGTAGTAATGAAAATAATCTTATGGTTGTGGAACTGTAGTAAAGGGTCACAGCACTAAGGTTGAAAACCACTGCTTAAGGACTTGGTATGAGCCAGGCAATGGTGGCGCACGCCTTTGATCCCAGCGCTTGGGAGGCAGAGGCAGGCAGATTTCTGAGTTCAAGGCCAGTCTGGTCTACAGAGTGAGTTCTAGGACAGCCAGGGCTATACAGAAAAACCGAATCTTGGGGAAAAGAAACAAAATGAAAAAATAAAAAAGAACTTTTCGTGACTAGTAAAAGCACTGCGTTCACAGCACAGTTGTCTCCAATCTCAGCGGAGTTGCTTCAGGTAGCATCATCTATAAAGCCATGAGTGTGTTCAGAAACACTCATGACCCACTGTGGGTCATGACCCCTTTCGGAGCCATATATCAGATATCCTGCAATCAGATATTTGCATTATGATTCATAATGCAAAATTACAGTTAGGAAGGACAGTGGGGAGGCCACATGACGCCGCACAGCAAGAGCTGCCAGAGGTGCCTCAGACTCACCTCAGGCTTCATTCTGACTTAGTTTTAGCCACTGCACATTCGGACACCTTTTACCATGCCAAATCTTTCACGACCCCAAGATTCAGTTATGTGACCCATAGGGAATTGAGATCCCCAGTTTAAAAGCTCTGACTTTGAGTTGGTGAGACAGTAAGTAGGTAAAGCCCTTGCCTGCGTGCCTGACCACTTGTTCAATGTTCAAAACCCACATGGTGGGAGAATGGATTCTTACTGTTGTCCTCTGAACCCTATATGTGTGCCACGGGATAAATACATACATGCACATGCTCACCAACACAAGAAAGAAAGAAATCAGCAAATATAATGTTTTGTTTTGTTTTTTGAGACAGGGTTTCTCTATGTAACCCTGGCTGACCTGGAACTCACTCTGTAGACCAGGCTGGCCTTGAACTCAGAAATCCGCCTGCCTCTGCCTCCCAAGTGCTGGGATTAAAGGCATGCACCACCACTGCCTGGCAAGACACAGCTCTTTAAAAATTATATTTGCAGGCTGGGCAGTGGTGGTGCGCCCTTTAATCCCAGCACTTGGGAGGCAGAGGCAGGCGGATTTCTGAGTTCGAGGCCAGCCTGGTCTACAGAGTGAGTTCCAGGATAGCCAGGGCTACACAGAGAAACCCTGTCTTGAAAAACCAAAAAAACAAAAAACAAAAAAACAAAAAACAAAAAAACAAAAAAAACTATGTCTTAGGCCACTTCATTAAGATCCTGTTCTGTTTGTAGGCTTGTCTTACTTGAGAGTAGCACACTGTCACCACAGTCACCTTTACATACCAGGGAGAAGAAAGGTAGGTGTAGAGGCTGAGACGTGAACATCAGAGGCAAACTGATGAGTGATGATGTGGGGGTGGGTGGAAGGAGGACAAGAGGTGTGTGGGCCCTACATCTACCCTGCAAAGCTCTTGGCTGCCTCAGGATACAGCCTGGAGTTTCCTAGGTGGCCTGGCACCACCGTCCCCCCCGCCCCCTTTCCCATGCCCTCCTGGGTTCAGCAGCAC
Organism: Mastomys coucha; assembly: GCF_008632895.1. Taxonomy (NCBI): domain Eukaryota; kingdom Metazoa; phylum Chordata; class Mammalia; order Rodentia; family Muridae; genus Mastomys; species Mastomys coucha. The sequence continues at coordinate 24,998,389 of NW_022196905.1, read as the reverse complement.
AGCCTCGCCTCTGCTCCTTGGCCAAACTACATTGTGTTTATATGTGTCCAGCTTTACCTTGCTCCCTGGCCTTTGGATTGTTACACCTGCATTCCCTCTGCTTAGAAAAAAACTCTTCCCTACTTAAGATTTCAGTCTGAGCATCGTTTTCCCCAGAAGTCACAGGGGTCACTGTCCTCCCCACCTTTCCCAGGTGGAAAGTGAGCTGAATGGTCAAGCAGTCCAGTGCTACAGTAGTATGGCATTAGACTCCAAACATGGTCCCCTTGTCTCTCTCCCAAACAACCATGGAGGACACCGTAAGGGCAGCCCATCATCTTCCACACCCCACTATATCCCCTACAGATACTCTGTGACTCTGAAGGATAAAGAGCTGACATTTGAGTGAGTCCAAGAGGCCCCTTCCCGGCAGCTGTGAATGAACACAGCACCTGCTCGCCATGGCTGTCTTGTTATCTAGAAGCAGCATACGAGTTCCATACAGGTCAACTATACAACTTAAAAAAATGATAAGTTACTGCATGAAACCTTTCAAAAATGCACTAGATATTAAATTTAAGACTTGTTTTTGTTTGTTTGAGACAGAGCTTCACTGTGTAGCCTTGGCTGTCCTGGAACTTACTTTGTAGAGCAGGCTGGCCCAGAGAATGGTGCCTCTGCCTTTTAGTGCTCAGATTAAAGGCATGTGGATATTTGGGAGGACATGTCCACTCTAAACCAGATGCTGTGAAGGCTACTGGAACCTTGGAAACGACCCCTCAGAGAGGTCTGAAGGGGGCATTTCTTACTGTGGTTGTGCCTGTACTCTGGGCTGAGAAGAAAACTCTACAGCTTATTAGAGTTGTGCTACTAGGAAAAGGACAAATATTGAGCATGACCCTGCACAACTATTCACAGCAGAACTGAGTTCAGTCAGTTTGGGCTGCAGTGAGCTGTCTGGCTCTTCACTACCCATGCAGTCGTCTAGAAACCATCTGCTTGCTCACTCCCAGCTCTTGGCACTACCTGAAGACTCTCATCTGCCCACCCTATGCCCAGTGGCAACCAGCTTCGATACACTGGTGGCTGCTCCATCGTGGCCTGCATTGTGACCTTCCTTCCTCTGTCTCCCTTCTCAGTTCAGGGGATGAAATCCAGAGGCAAGTGCTCTAGCCCTGAGACACATCCCACCCCAGTGCAGCTTTGCCACGCTCAGGGCATCAGTAGTGGAATGAGGAACAATATGGGCCTCAGAGGGTTCTTGTGAGACGTGGGTAAAGTGCATCCATACCCCAAGGCTGGGCAGGACGATTTATGCTGAACCAAGAGCTGTTACCAGTCAATAGAGTAAGGCTTTCACTATTCACCACATAAACAAGAAGGACTTGCTGGGTAACAGAAAATTGCAATAGCATTGATTTAAAAGACAACATCAAAAGCAGCTACCTTAGAAATGGCTTTTTTTCCCGGATATTAAAATATTCATCTTACATCGGTGCTGCACAGTGTGCTTCACCAGGTCATCACACATGAACGCCATCTCTCCAGGGAGTCGGGAGAGAGGGCGGAGAACCATGAAGGTGAAGGGCTCTGCATAGGGACACAGTGGAGGCAAGATAGAGTTAGGGTGCAAATGCCTGCTGACTGTCTTATATAAACGTGACAATTGCCATTATGGAAGAGAAATCGCTCACTTAAAAGTCAGTTTGGCCACAGTCGCTGTGATGGAGAAAGCAAGGCTTCATGGTTGTGCCACGCTAAGGCACTCAGTTTCCTGCATTCCCTTGTAGGCTGTAAAGTTCACCAGACTCACCCAAGACTAACCCCAGCACAGCTTCCTGGCTGCACAGGGTCTTGGGAGGTGCTGAAGAGGCGTGGAGGAGGAGGGCTGACTTAGGAGTAGGGAGATCCAGTGGTACAGCTGCTCTTGAGTAGCCTATGCTCCTGTGACTAACTTCAATCACCCCAATGCATTAAAGGTTCAATCTGTTGGTATCTTCAATGCAATGAAAAGATGTTTGTTCACATTGCCTAGACAAAGTCATTCAACACTACCGACAGATTCGGGCAGCTCCGCCCCATCACAGGAGACAACTGGCAGTTAACACTATGTCCCTCGGCCCAAGATGGAATTCTACCTTTTTTCTTTTCTTGTTTGACAAAGCCTTGCTATAAATATATAGCCCAGGCTAGTCTCTAACTCTTACTCCTCCTGCATCAGTTTCTTTCTTCCTTCCTGCCTTCTTTTCTTCTTTCCTTCCTTTCTTCCTTTCTTTCTTTCTTTTTTTGTTTTTTTGAGATAGGGTTTCTCTGTGTAGCCCTGGCTGTCCTGGAACTCACTCTGTAGACCAGGCTGGCCTCGAACTCAAATCCGCCTGCCTCTGCCTCTCAAGTGCTGCGATTAAAGGTGTGCACCACCACTGCCCGGCTCCTTAGTTTCTTAACATAATAATTACCCCTTCTAAGACTGAATAGTTAAAGACATAGGTGCCTCAGGTCCGTGCGTCCACAGGAAAGCCTCTGGACTGTGTCAGCCTGTCGGGTGCTCTTTAACTGGAAAGTGTGGCTCTAGGTCTCCCCAGAGAAGACACGTCATACAGAATTTCCAGGCTGTGTCCCACCCTTAGGTCTTCCCAGAAGCAGAGAGGGCAAGTCCATTAAGAATGGACACTTGTCTTCAGGTTCTTTTACTTTCAGGGCCACTTGCAAGTCCTGCGGCTTCATCATACATTTTTCCTCTTACGAGGAGGCTTCATCACTTAGAAAAACAGTAACACACAAATGGAACCCTTGTTTATCACAGTCAAGGCTTCGAAACTCATGGCAATCACAGTGTTCTCCTCCCTTATCTGTAAGGGATACATTCCAAAGTCCTCCAGCGGATGCCAGACTCCACAAACAGTACCCAGCCATGCAGAAGCTGAGTTCCCTTCCTATAGGAGCACACACACTCTGCCTTCTCCATCCAGACTGAGCCCTTGTTACACACCATGGCTCCAACTTGTGCAGTCTGAGGTGTGGCCACAAAACTGGCACTGCCTCCTCTTCCTCACAGATAGAAGATTCATCCTCACCACAGACGTTAGGAACCCCAGCACACATTTCCCCATCTTTATTAAGCTGAAGATTTGTGAACTCAAGTTCCAAGATAAGAGCCAAGCTGGAGGCCCTGCAAGGCTGATTGATTGAGTAGAACTTTGTGACTGTGGGGAGATGGAATGTGGCAGATCAGGAGTCAGGTTATCTTGGAATACCTTCAGCTCCCTTAATGCCCTCATAGTCCACCTTTGTGTCTCATCTAGCATTCTTGTGACTATCACAAGAAACCTTTTGGGATGCATTGACTTAACAGATCTTCCATGAACCCAAAGGCTAAGAATATTATTAGATGAAACCTACGGGGCAGATTTCCCTGCTTGGCTATGACCCACCTCCCTAATATCTCTACCAATACACTCGAAACCTGCCCTGGTGATGACTTTACATGTCCTGTCACCATGAAAACTTCATGAAAGCCTGGTGTTTGCGGCACACTCAGTCTGTGTTCCCAGGCTAACATCACTCAAACTTGGACTTGCCATCTCTCATTCCCTGTTCGGTGAGAGCTGTGTTTTATAGAGAGTCAGATAAGCTCCTAGGAGATACTTTTGCTCAAAAGCATTGACTCTGCATTCATTTGTGCTGTTCATATTTTTCACTTTGGCTGAAGGCATGGAGATAGGTCATCTTCCTGAATCTGTGCATGGCTCCCAAGGTGGATAATCATCCATAGAGGGGTGAGTTGTAGGCGAATGCATCTTGGAGCAGAAGTGGTCATTACTTACAACCACTTTGTCCCCTCAAGAGACAGGGATTCTATGGACCACTTAGCAGAAGTGAGACTGTTTAGGCCTCAAGCTCATGTGATAGTGGCTAGGCCTTGGCATATTGAGGATAAGTGGCTAAGCCTAGCAGTTACAGACCAGGTTTCTGCCCTAAAGACTTTGATTAGGGATTGATTTTTGTCCTCTTATTTCATTAAAGAAAGCCCCTTAGGGCTTCTCCTTGGTATGAATAAATGAATGAATGAATGAATGAATGAATACAAAAAGTGCTTCTCTGTGGGGACTAATGGTGAGCACTAGACACCATCATTGTGGTGGTTTGAATAGGAATGGCCCCCATAGGCTCATGTCTTTGAACGCTGGGCCCATAGGGAGTGCCCTATTAGGAGGTGAGGCCTTGCTGGAGGAAGCAAGTCACTGTGGGGAGGGCCTCGAGGTCTCCTATGCTCAAGCTATGTACACTCAGTGAGGTACAAAGTCTCCATTTGCTGCCTGCTGATCCAGATGTATAACTCTCAGCTCCTTCTTCAGCACCAGATCTGCCTGCACACTGCCATGCTTCCCACCATGTTGATAATGGACTGAACCTCAGAACCTGTCAGCCAGCCCCAGTTATACATTTTCTTTTGTAAGAGTTGCCTTAGTCATGGTGTCTGTGGTGGTTTGTATATGCTCGGCCCAGGGCATGGCACTATTAGAAGGAGTGGCCCTGTTGGAGTGTGTGTGGCCCTGTGGGTGTGGGCTTTAAGACCCTCAGCTGCCTGGAGGCCAGTATTCTGCTAGCAGCCTTCAGATGAAGATGTAGAACTCTCAGCTCTTCCTGAACTATGCTCCTACCTTGACGATAATGGACTGAACCTCTGAACCTATAAGCCAGCCCCAATTAAATGTTGTCCTTATAGAAGTTGCCTTGGTCATGGTGTCTATCCACGGCAATAAAACCCTAAGACAATTCATGCTATTCAGAATTGTACACAATTTAAAAATTATGAATTGCTTATTTGTTTACTTATCTTGTGTATATGTGGAGGTACATGTGTGCTACAGTGTGTGTGTGTGTGTGTGTGTGTGTGTGTGTGTGTAGCTCAGAGGATGTGTGGGCTCTTTTCTTCCATTCTGTGTGCTCCCGAGGTTGCAGCCTGCCTTCGCCCGCTGAGCCATCGTGCCTGCCCCCATTTCCCCTTACATTGTTAGTACACTTTGCACGGTTGTGATTAGGACACCATCTGGGCCACTGAAGAAAATGTTCATTTGGTTCACAAAGCCTCCAGTTGTTTTTTTGTTTGTTTGTTTTTAACAATACTAGGAATATCAAACCTGGGGCCTCAGGAATTCTAGGTAAATACTATAGCATGCCACTGAACTACAGCTCCAGCCCTTAAAGTTGGCATTTTTTTCATGGTAAACTAAATAATGTAAGTTAAAAAAAATGAAACTTGAATCCACACCAGACCTGAGTCCATAAAACTGCACTATAAGAACAAACATGACAGTGGCACACACCTTTAATCCAAGTACACTGGAGGCAGAAGCAGGTGGATTCTATGAATTCGAGCCCAGCCTAATGAACAGAATGAGTTCTAGATAGACCAGCCAGGCTACAATGAGACTGTCTCAAAACAAGACAAAAACAAACACAAAAACCACCAGTGTGGCCCGTTTGTGACCCTTGAGTCCAGTACCACAGCTACTGAAGAGCCAGTGAGGCAAAGGCACCATGCCCACCCCACGTTTAGGTACATAATGGGTGGACAGAAACAAAAATAAACATATTGGAAATCACATGGCAGGAGAGTACCAGGGGAGTCCACTCCCTGGGGAAAACACATCCACACAATAGCTGGTGACATTTTCATGTCTACTATTAGCTAGATCCTAAACTTGAGGTTTGTGTGTTTTATTAATGTTTAAAAATAGCCTGAGAAGGCACCGAAGAGCAGAGAAAGCCCAGAGAAGAGCTACCCTCCCTAAAGCCACTGAAGGAATGATGCTGTGTGCCTCAGCTATGATGCTGAGCCCAAATGCTTCCCATTACTCATTTGTCACACAGGAAGAGGCGTCACCACACTGGATGGAGGACGGTGTATGAAGTACCTTTCCTAGCCTCCTGGGCTGGGGGGAGCCTTGAAGCACTCTGTTCTCCTCTCACTTCCACCAGTACCCTCCCACAGATGCACACAGATGCTGAGGGAGGATGAGCCCCATGCGAGCACAGCATCCTGTGCAGTCCTGGAGACCCTGCTCTACATTAGGCTTTCCATCACTTAGGAATTTCAGAGCAGTCCCAGCCCCTGTCATCCAATAGCTTCATCTTCTTGACAAAACTTGCCACAGACAGCAAGAACAAATGACATTAAAACTGGATTCTGACAATGCTAACATGGGTAGTCTAACTGGTTACACATGAATAAAAATGCTATGCAGTCAAGATGGCAAGGCAGGGAGGTGCTGTAGACCTGTGGTACCCATGTGGCCTCCACCTCTGCTTGGGCTACTGAGGAAAGCAGGAAGTTTCTCTTAGGCTGTAATGAGGCAATGTGCTCTGTTTTTGAGATGAACTTCAGCACACAGCAGTGAAGCCTGAAGCTGGGAAAGACCCCAAGGCCTAGAAAAGTCTGGCAGAGTGTTCTGTGCAGAGGGTCCAGGCCAAGCCAGTTCCCAGATAATAACAGCTGGGCAGAGAACACCCACAGTGCCAGCCCAGCATCAGAGCAGCTGTGCTGCATAGCAAAGGTTTCCTGGGTATCATGGCAGGCTGCTCTGTTCCGGGTGCTTGGGATTTCCCAAACCCAGAGAAAAGAAAACAACTCAGAGCAGCAGCATGAGTTGTACCTGCTACCTGTCATCATTCAGGTGATCCCTTTAGTTCCATGATGTCAAAAAGGAATTTTATTACTTCTCTATACTATTACACATACTCTCTCTCTACTCTCTCTCCTCTCTCTCTCTCTCTCTTTCTCTCTCTCTCTCTCTCTCCCTCTCTCTCTCTCTACCTCAACAGTAGCTCAGATCCATCCTAGGGCACCAGTTCTCAAGAAAACAGGAAATAAGCTGCTTATAAGGATCAGAAGAAAAAGGGACTACTCTTGCCTTGGGGTCCTGCATCCAAACCCTATTTGACCCAGGATGTAGCACAACCAAGTAGTCTCGATTTTCTTACTGAACAATGGGGGAGGGAAGATCAGACACATCCGTAGCTACTGTCAAGTCTGTACGAGAACGTGGGTGTGTTACAAGTCGGGCATCCAGCGATAGCTGAACAATACAGAGACCAGTGCTGACATCAATGACAGACGTGCCAGCATTACACACATCCTACAGTGGGACCAGCAACAGACGTGCCAGCATCACAAGTCCTACAATGGGGCCAGCGACAGACATACCAGCATCACACGACCTACAGTGGAAAGTGCCCTTTGTGAAGCTTTGGAGATCACAATTGTATAAGAGCTCACAATTGAAAGCTTTTAAATTATTTTTAGGGCAAAACTGAACTAAAGCTAAGGGAGACGAGATTAAGCACAGTGCCACTTAGTTAAGAGGACTTGAGCAGGTGTGATGGCCAGTCTCTGCTGTCAGTGATGACATCTAGAATAAACTAAAATCCAAGCAGCTGGGCACACTTGTCAGGGGTTTTTCTTGATTGGATTATCTAAGGAGGGAGACCGCCAAAGGACATGGAAGAAGGGAGCTTTAACCTCTCACCTGCTTGCCCCAGCTCTCACTGGCAAGTTCCCCTGTTCTGTTCCTAAGAAACCCTTCACTGGTGTCAGAAGCTATATCTCTGCAATCCCAAAGTAGACTGAAACTGGCAGCTCTCTAGACTCCCTAAGACTCCAACCAGACTTTCAATGCTGAGACATCCAGTCTCAGACTGAACAACTTCCAGACCCGTAGTCTTTCTGTTGGGAGAAAGCCACTGTTGGACTGCTCAGCCTGTAAGCATCCCCCCTCCCCTTCCCCTTTTCTTCTCTTTCTGAGAAGATCTATGTAGCCACGGTTGACCTGGAACTAACTTGATATGTAGATCAGGCTAGCTCTGAACTCAGAGTTCCACCTGCCTCTGCCTCCCAAGAGCTGGGATTAATGGTGTGTGGCACCATCACATTTGTTCTTATAGTTTAGTGTTTTGGTTTCAGAACTGGTTTGTCACTCAGCTCCATTTTAATTAATTTATTTCATGTATATGGGTGTTTTGTCTGTATGATGTCTGTGCACCATGTGCATGGCTGGTCACCAGAAGAGAGTGGCACATCTATAGGGATTAGAGTTACAGATGGTTGTGAAACACTGAGGATTCTGGGAATCAAACATGGGTCCTTTGCAAGAGTAGCCAGTGTTCTTAACCGCTGGGCCATCTCTCAGCTCTAACATCTAGAGCAGTGGTTCTCACCCTTCCTAAGGTTGCGACCCTTTAATACACTTCTTCATTTATGGTGACCCCCAACCATAAAATTATTTTCACTGGTAATTCGCAAATGTAATTTTGCAGCTCTTATGGATTGCAATGTAAATATTTGTGTTTTCCGATTGTCTCAGGCGACCCCCCCCCCATGAAAGGGTTGTCCTAACCCTGAGGGGTCGAGACCCCCACATTGAGAACTTCTGAGAGTAGGCCAGTAAAAGCAGCCTAGCTACTCAGTCCAACTGTAAGCAGCCAGCCAACCTCCTCCCACACCTGGCAGATGCCCTCTCTCGTGTGTGACGTTTGTCACCCTCAGTTCTCCAGAGTATCATGCACATGCTCACCTGTTCATGTAGCAGTCTTCTCTCTTAAACTGCAGGCTTCCACCGACTACAGACTACACCTGGGTACAAGCTCATATATGTAGAAGAGCCTAAGAAATTGGGCTGTGAGTGAACTCAGTTGTAGTGCATGTGCCAAGGCCTAGGTTCTACCTCCAGCATCGCACAAACAGAAAGGGAAGAAAGAAATACCATTTGTCACAGCTAACAGCTCTTAAAGTTCTTATATCTCTATTACACTTAATTCTCTGAGTGTGCGTGCATGCACATGGGCCAGCAAGCCATAGCAAGCGTGGAGGCCAGAGGACAAGTGGTTTTGTCCTGAACTACGTGATGACTAAGGATCAAACTCAGGTTATCAGGCTTTGTTGCAAGCACCCTTATGCACTGAACCATCTTGCTGGCTCCTAAAGTTCTTATGATTTTAAACTTTAATAATTAATTTTAATAACTACTTCAATAATGAATAGTTTTCATAACTATAAGTAATAATTAAGAGTCATAATAAACTTAATTAAAGCCTTAATGACAAACTTGAACAACAAATTCAGGCACTGACAAGCTAATGGAAAGTTCTCCAGGAGTCACAGACGCTGCTTGGTTGACATGGGAGAGAGGCCCAGAGCTGATCTCAAGCTAAATATTTCAACCCAGATATTTTGAATGGTATACATATTTTAAACATTTAAGATCTTACAAGTTATGAAACTTTACTTAAAAAAATAATGTAGCTAGCCGGGCAGTGGTGGTACACGCCTTTAATCCCAGCACTTGGGAGGCAGAGGCAGGCAGATTTCTGAGTTTGAGGCCAGCCTGGTCTACAGAGTGAGTTCCAGGACAGCCAGAGCTATACAGAGAAACCCTGTCTCGAAAAACAAACAAACAAACAAACAAACAAAAATGTAGCTGGAGTTTGCTCCCTGGAACCCATCATGTGGTATAAAGAGGAAAATGACTCCCGCCATCCTCGGCTTAGCAGCCCCATCTACTCAGGAGGCTGACACGGATAACTCAGTCCTAGGGATAGAGACCAGCCTGGAACACATAACCACCGCCCCACGATTTTGGTTACTAAAGTTAATAGAAATTTATTAACATCACCAGATTCAACCTTTAAATTTTCTCTTAAGTCAAAGATTTGTAGGTGAACATTTTTTGGTAGAAAAAAAAAAAACAAACAAAAAACAAAAACCAAAAACAAACATTTTCAGATACAAGAAGGTAAATTTTTTATGCCTGGGGTCTTAGACCCAAATGAGCAGAAAACTTTATTTAACTTTTTTTTTTTTTTTTTAAATTTAAGGGCTGGAGAGATGGCCTAGTGGTTAAGAGCACATGCTGAGCTTCCAGAGGCCCTGAGTTCAGTCCTTGGATGCACATCTGGGGGCTCACAACCTCTTACAACTCTGGCACAGAGGGATCTGGTACCTCTCGTCTTCATGGGTACCTGCACGCGTGTGCACATGCTCTCACACAGATAATTAAAATAAAACCTTTGAACATTTATTTTAGTGAGATTTTATGCATTTCTGGAGGATGAGCGATCAGCATGTGGAGTCAGCTCTCTCTTCAGGTCCCGAGGCTCCTAAGGCTCAAACTCAACTCACCAGTGCACAGATGCCTTTACCTGCTGAGCATCTCTGCTTGCTTTATTTGCCTTTAGATGTCATTTTCAGACCATTTCCCCACTCAAAAATTACATTATTTACTTTCAAAATCTTAAGTTTGAAGTGTTGCATATGCCTGTAATCCCAAAATCCAGAAGGCTGAGCATGAGGGTTTTGAATTCTAGTCCAGCTTGGTTACATACTGAGACTCTATTTCAAAAAAAAGTAAAATTCCACAGGTAAAATAGAGTTTATTAAAAGCTGTGTTAGAGACTATACAGCTTGTCCATCAAAAGAAATGGAACAGAAAGATGATTATTTAACATAAGGTAAAGATGCAAAGGTTGGTCAAGAGTTCCCCTCAGGGATCTGACAGCCTTGGAATCTGCTTGTAACATCTTGTTTCTCTTGGCAGCTCTAAGAACCAGGGGTTCTGAGAAACACGCTGGCAGACACAGTAAGTGGAGGTGAGGTGGGGCAAATCCAGGGACTCCTGAGGACCTGTCCTTTAATATTCTGACCCAAGCTCTAATCGCTGGGAGCAGTCTGACTTCTCTTCTGAATCCTACCCCATCTCCGTCTCCTGCTCCTAACACACCAGAGGCAGAGGTTGAGGTGTGCACACAATGGCTCACTATTCAACCAATTCTGCTCTGTCCCCAAACATTCATTCCCCTGCCTCCGTGAGGCCTATTATAGTCAGATGTGAACTTTCCAGGAACTTGATCATGTTACAGGTCTTTTCCTGAATGACAAGCCCAGTGCTAGTCATGAATAAGTGAGTGTTATAGAGGCTGGGGCTGGTATTATTCATAAAAAATAGTGACCGCACATCCAGAAATAGGCCAAATTTAGCCTTAGAGGCAAGCTGCACCTCTGTTAAACCCACAGGCTGTCCCTTGGGCCTCCTGCTACAGCACAGAGCTTTTCCTCAGCCATGTTAGTCAAGCATGGTAGAGACCTGAAGTCAGGGCTCTGGCTTGACAAGGAGGTTTCATACAACAGAGTGAACTGGAGGGTTTTCCTCCGTCCACCCACCTCAGGACCACTCTTCCTTTCATGATTTGCAAGCATCCTTACCCGACCACTTGAGAAGGCAATCAAAAGGCCAGAAGGATGGGAATAGTGTTTACTTCTTCGTTTTTTTTCCAACTGTGGGGACATTAGAGGTATACTAGTAGGTATATTATTTTGCCATAATTTTCTCGTCTCGAATCTAGATTCAATGAGTACATGAATTGGCTCCTACTGACCTGAATTATGCTTTACAAATGTGAGCTGAACATTATCCTTGCAAATGAAAGTGCCCAGACTGAAACACCCTGTTGTCCTTCCTGAGAATAGCGTAGACGGAGAGGAAAAGGCCATCTTTGTATAGAACAAATGAACCGAAGGAAATCCGTTTTCCTCTCTGCCCTTCTTTACACAGCCACCGCCAAATGACATATTTTTTATCATTTTAAAAATCTGGCTAAGTAGACTGAGCAAAGAGCCCATTCTTCTGGTCTTTACAGTTTTCTCAATTGAAGACCTGCACTAAAGAACACTCAGGTTGGCAGGATGGTGACAGTAAGAGAACAGTGGGCCTACAGGTCTGGCCCTGCCTCTCACCTGGAGCTGTCAGATGGCTCTAGGCAAGTGGGAGAAGGATCCCAGGTCTCAGAAGGACCTGCACAAACAAGCTTCCTGAACTGAGGACAAGGAAGGCAAGGAGCAGGCTTATAATGAGGGAGAAAAATCAGCTAGAGGCTGGGGAGAGGCATGGGCACAGAGGCAGAGAGGCAGAGGCAGGTGAATCTGTATAAGTTTAAGGCCAAGCTGTCTATATATAAAGAGTTCCAGGATAGCCAGAACTACACAGAGAGACCCTGTTTCAACAAAAACAAAGCAAAGCAAAACAGAAAACAAAACAAAACAAAACAGAAAAACAACTCCCACCAAAGGCTTACTTTATTTTTACGTTCTGTGTGTGTGCCTTTGGGTGTGTGCACTTTTTTGTAGGTCAGGGGCTTAGGAGTGGGCTTTAAGACAGGGTTACTCTGTGTAGCCCTGGTTGGCTTGGAACTCACTCTATAGACCAGGCTGGCCTGGAACTCAGAGATCCTCCTGCCTCTGCCTCCGTGGTACTGGAATTAAAGGTGTGCATCACCACTGCCTGGCAAAGGTTTGTGCACTTCTCTGTGCAAGTGCCCACGAAGTCCAGAAGAGCTCTGGGTCCCCTGAAGCTGGAACTACTACTGGCAGTTGTGAGCCACCTGGTGGGGTGCTGGGCACAGAACTCATATCCTTTCTAGGAGCAGCAAGTGCTCTCCAATTACTATTTCATGTTTTTATTTTGAGACAAGATTTTACCATTATAAACTGGGCTGGAATTCAACCTCTTCCTGCCTCAGGGTTCCAGCCTGTGCTACCATGCGGGCTTACAGGAAAACAGACAAACAAAATAACAACAAAGCCCCAAATATCTCAGGAGAAGGCTCACTCAACATGGCAGCCAGCCCTCCCTAAGAATCTGGGTGTCCTTCTGCCATTATATTGGTTATATAACAAATCAGTAGGAGAAAGAATGAAACAGCAAAGAAACAGGCCTTTACCAAAAGGCTAAAGGGCCCAGGAGTTGCCTTAGTGGGTAAAAGGCTTGCTATACACCCCAAGGACCAGTGCTTGGTCTCCAGCACCCATGTAAAAAGCCAGGCATTGTGATATAAGCTTATGATCCCAGTGCTAGGAATAGGGAGTGGAGACAGGAGGTTCTCTAGGGCTGTGCCCAGACAGCTTTGCCTAACCCATCAGTCTCAGGTTCCAGTTAGAGACCCAGTCTCAGAAAATGATGGATGGCTCCTGAGGAACAACACCAAGGTTGTCCTCTGGCTTCCAATCACACAAGCATGTATATACACATACATATACACATACCCTCATACATATGAATACACACATATATAAACAAAAAGGCTAAAGAGACTGAGTCATGAATCATCATTAAAAACACAATAGATATTGTGAATTATAGCACTGTGAATTAAAGAGCTGTGGGTGGCATTTAACCAGTTACTTACTATTATTTTCCAGAGACATTGAGGCCAAACAATAACAAATATGAGAATTTTTCTTTTGTTTTTTTGTTTTGTTTTGTTTTTTTGAGACAGCATTTCTCTGTGTATCTTGGCTGTCCTGGAACTCACTCTGTAGACCAGGCTGGCCTTGAACTCAGAAATCTGCCTGTCTCTGCCTCCTGAGTGCTGGGATTGAAGGCATGTATTACCACCTCCTGGTTAAATATGGTGCCATGGAACTGGGTGTTTCTAGTTCTTAAGAACCTCAATAAAAAAGTGGAAGCCTCCAGCCCAGGAGCTCGGTACTCAGGCCCCAAACGGTCAGAGGGTGGGTCAGCCTTACTCTGGCAGGCAGGGATTTCACAGTACTTCCAGTAGACACCGTCCTCGTGCTCAGCCACGTAGCACCAAGGGCTCACGTCTCCATCTGGATTTCTGTTGGGAATAAGGACACATTGATGACACTGCTTGTGTTTCTAGTCACCTAGTCCATTCAGTTTGGTTTTGTTTTTTGGTTTTTTTTTTTTTTTTTTTTTTT
>NW_022196905.1:24966429-24984467 GCF_008632895.1 Mastomys coucha | reverse complement strand
TTTTTTTTTTTTAAAGATTTATTTTATTTAGTTTATGTGTATGAGTACTCGGTAGCTGTGCAGATGGCTATGAGCTATCATTTGTGTGGCTGCTGGGAATTGAACTTAGGACCTCTGCTGGCCCCGCTTGCTCAGATGCACCAGAAGAGGGTGTCAGATCTCATTACAGGTGGTTGTGAGCCACCATGTGGTTGCAGGGATCCGAACTCAGGACCTTTGGAAAAGTAGTCAGTGCTCTTACCCTCTGAGCCATCTCACCAGCCCCAAGTCCATTCAGTTTTTCAGCATTGAGTTCCCTGTCATTTCTAATAACTGGTGTATATTTCAATGTCATCTCCACTCAGGAAGGAAAACATGAGCTGGCCAGTTGACTCAGACCAGTAACTCCAGCACCCAAGAAGCTAAAGCTAGAGGGTTGCTACAAGCTCTAGCTCAGCCTGGGCTACACAGCAAGATCCTGTCTCAAGCAAGCAAACAAATCAAACAATAAAACCACAGATAGTACAATTCTTGGAAGTTTCAAAAAGGTAATATTTAGAGAAGGATGTAATCTCAAAAAAAAAAAGGTTACTTTTTGTGTTATTTGAAACAGTGTTTCTCTGTGTAGTCCAGGCTATTCTGGAACTCACTATGTAGACTGGGGTGGCCTCTACCTGCCTCTGCCTCCTGAGTGTAAAAGAATCTCTTATAAGCATCACGGGTCAATAAAAAAGCCAATGGCCAATGAGCTGAGACAGGAAATAGGACATAGGGCACTGGCAGGACGAATAGGATTCTGGGAAATAGTGAGAGAAGAAAAGAAGACTGGTGAGAGATTTGAGAAAGATGCTGAGAGACAGTGTGGGAGACGTTGAAGGAGACACAAAGGAAGAGGCAGACAGGGGCTGAAGGAGAGGTAACTAACCATGTGGAAGACAGAATAGTTTGAATGGGTTAAATCAGTTACAAGCTAGTCAGGGAATGAGCCAACGCTTATGGCCTAGGCATTTATTAATAAATAATTGGGCCAGGCAGTGGTGGCGCACACCTTTAATCCCATCACTTGGGAGGCAGAGGCAGGTGGATTTCTGAGTTCGAGGCCAGCCTGGTCTATACAGTTGAGTTCCAGGTCAACCAAGGCTACACAGAGAAACCCTGTCTCAAAAAACCAAAATAAATAAATAAATAAATAAATATTAATAATAATTGGTCTCAGAGTCATCATTCCAGGAGCAGGAGCTGGGAGAGAAAACAGATTTAATTTTTTTACACCTGAGTGCCTGGATTAAAGTATGTACCACCACATCCGGCTTAATCTCAAATCTTAGAAATGTTTATTTCTAGGATTTGATAAGACTTTGGCATTTTAGGGTTTTTTTGGGGGGTATTCTTTTATGGTTTTATTGTTTTCCTCTTTCAATAATGAATATCCCAAGTATAGTTTCCAAACAGCTAAATAAACTCACATAACACAAACTTGGCTGGCAAGCCTACTCAGTCATGCTGAATAATTCACATGACAGACATGGTCCTCCAGCACCAGAGATCCCTCAGACAGGACACTAACTTTTAACCATGACAATCATGCTTTTTTTTTTTTTTTCCAAGACAGAGTTTCTCTGTGTAGCCTTGGCTGTCCTGGAACTCACTCTGTAGACCAGGCTGGCCTTGAACTCAGAAATCTGCCTGCCTCTGTCCCCCAAATGCTGGGAGACAATTATGCTTTTTAAAGATTGACTTCCACATTTCCAAGTGAGAACAGCTCGGAGTAAATGACCTTCAAGGTTGTTTCTGTGCAGAGACATCACAGCTAATAAAGAGCAGGGCTGGTGAAGCAGCTCAGCAAATGACAGGGGCTGCTACAGGGGGAGAAGCCCACCTCACGTCACCCCTTCCCAAGCCCCTTATTTAGACTCAGAATACTGGAAACCTGACACTCCAGTTAGGCAGGAAATGGGCACAAGGACACCCCCCAGCCCCAGCCCCAGCTTTGCAGCCAGCCCAGAGGCCTGAGCAGACAAGCCCATTGTGTGGCTAAGAGATAAGCTTCTCCAGGCACAAAGGAGCCTTTTCTCTTCTGCGCCCTCAGGCAGGTGCGAGGGACAGCTCTGCTCTTCCTGGGCTCTGCCTCTCTGTCTAATCCAGATACTTTAGGTCCAGCCAGGAGAAGCCGGTTCCCATCACTCGATAGCATGTAGACATCTCAGATGTGATGGATCTGAAAAGTTGTTCAAGGCAAACATGGTGTCGGATGTCAGCTGGGAAATCAAAGTGGCAGGGCTTATACAAAGCCCTTCTTTAAACAGTATGTCACCGTCGTCTTCCTCCCTCTGTTGTGAGTTCAGCTTTGATGTAGTATTGGATAAAACTCCTAGACAACAAGTGTTTATTATCAATGTCAAAGCCATTCTAAAAGCATCTGAATAGCTTAATAAAGAGCAGGCAAGCCTATCCTTACTTCTCCACAGCACTAGAGCAAAAGGCCTGGACTCTGAGGTGATTTCATCAACAGATTCGCCTCCTTCTCTTTTGAAGTATAAACTGGTAATTCTGGTCTGTTACATTCCATCAAATCAGAGGGCTGTAGCCCAAGGAGTTAAGGGGGAAGGTGCTGGGGGAAGGTCCTCCCAGCCCTTAGGTATAGCCCTGGAATGCTAAGAGTGCACTCCTGCAAGCCTGTGAGTATAGACACAGGCACTCATCTAGCAAAGACAGCAGACAATACCAAAGACCCCTCCTCCTTTCTCTAAGTACCCTTCCCCAGCCAGCCATTCTTATGAATAGAAAGACTAGAGGAGGTTAATATAGCAGAAATGGAGTAACTGTGGGGATAAGAGTATGTGCACGTTTATGACTGTGTGTGTTCATGCACGTGTGCATGCTCATGTATGAATACCTATATTCTTGTGAGTCCATGTTCCTGTATGTATGTGTATGTTCACGCATATACTTGTGCATGAGTGTGCATTTAGAGACCAGAGGTCAAACTTGGGTATCATTCCTTAGGTGTAATTCACCTCTCTTATTTTGAAACAGGGTCTCTATCTCTGGCCTGAAACCTCCCGAGTAGCAGGGATCTGCCTGTCTCTGCCTCCCCAGTGTAGGGATTGTTAACATACGACAACTCAGTGCTTTTATTAATGTGGGAGCTACGGATCAAACCAACCAAGCTATCTCCCTTGCATTTTTTTAAAAAAGATTTATTTATTATTATATATAAGTACATTGTAGATGTCTTTACACACACCAGAAGAGGGTGTCAGATCTTATTATGGATGGTTATGAGCCACCATGTGGGTGCTGGGATTTGAACTTAGGACCTTAGGAAGAACAGTCAGTGCTCTTACCCGCTGAGCCATCTCACCAGCCCCGCACTTTTTTTTAAAAAAGATTTATTTATTTTATGTGTATGAGTACACTGTAGTTGTATAGATGGCTGTGAGCCATCATGTGGTTGCTGGGAATTGGGCTCAGGATGGCCCGCTTGCTCCGGCGTAATACACTGTAGCTGTCTTCAGATGCACCAGAAGAGGGCATCAGATCTCATTACGGGTGACTGTGAGCCACCATGTGGTTGCTGGGAATTGAACTCAGGACCTTCGGAAGAGTAGTCGGTGCTCTTACCCACTGAGCCATCTCACCAGCCCCCTCCCTTGCATTTTTAAAAATATTAATTTTACTTATCTGTTTGCAAGTATATGTCCATGTGTAGGGAGCATGTGCCATAGCACATAGAGGACTTGTGGGAGTTGACCCTTTCATCCGGGTCAGGGTATTGAACTTAGGTCATTAGGCTTTGCAGCAAGTACCTTTGCCCATTAAACAATCTCAGCAGCCTATATAAGTGTTTATTTATACAAAATATTAATATGCAAAACATTGAAAATAAATGAAGACTTGGTTAATGAGCATAAGTAAGCCTAATAATGAACTACAAAGGACAGGCGCTAGAGAGATGGCTCAGTGGTCAAGAGCATGCACTGTTCTTCTGGTGGACCTGGAGCCCAGCTCCCAGAATCCCATTGGGTAGCTCACAGCTACCTGTAACTCTAATTATAGGGAATCTGATATCTCCGGCCTTCTGTTGCACCTGCAACTGTATACAGATTCCCCCCCCCCATATACACATAATTTAAAATAATAAGATACATCTTTTAAAAATACAAATGACAGCAAAGTGGAAAGATGCCACACATAATACTTCAGACCTTTGCCAGGCAGGGTTCGAGAAAGATCAGCAAGAGGAGGACTAGCCTATACTACAGAAAGCTTTTACTTGGTTTTGGTTTAGGTTTTTGAGGTGGGAGTTTATATAGCTCACTATGTAGCCAAGGATGCCTTTGGACTCTTGATCTTGCCATAACTGGTTTCTCAAGTGCTGAGATGACAGAATGCACACAATCATGCCTGACTTGGAATAAACTTTTAGTGCTTTTACAAAAACAAATGAAAAACTATAGCAGTAGCAAACATGGGGGACAGTCAATCAGTTGATACAAGTGAGGATAGATGGAAAGAGCTGAAGGGAAGGACAAACAAACCAACCAACATGATCTATAACCTAGTAACGTCAGGACAGCCACAAAGGCCTAGTGTGTTAGCATAGGCATGTGGAGGACAGAGTGGTCCACACAATGCAGGAATAGATGTGTTGGCTCAGCTGGGTCACCAGTGCCCATGTTAGATGTTTCATGTACCAGAAAACCAGAGTCATAGCATGGAACTGGAGGAGGCCTCTGGAATCATTCTTCCTTGTCCTAAAGGCTCAAGAGGCAGCCGCACACCTGTCCTAAGAATGACTGAATTCACCACATTGCTGAACCCTGAGTCATGTTATCATGACCTTGGGTGTAAGTAGCTGAGAGGTATAAACAAAAGTGCTTGGAAATTTTGCTCTGGCTTCTACATACTTGTAATTCTATTTTTATCTTTCTGCCTGTTTGTGTGTGTGTGTGTGTGTTCCAATGGGTGTCTATGCATGTGTGAGGTGTGAGGCTGACTTTGAAGGCTTTCTCCATCGATCTCCACATAATTCATTGAGACTATGTCTCTCACTGAACTCAGGCTAGCCAATATGGTTCCCTAGGTAGTCAGCTCCTGGAATTCCACCTTTGCCTCTGAGCACTAGCACGGCAGGTGGGCTTTCAGGACAGCCAAGAATTTACTTGGGTTCTTGGGATACCAATCTCGCTGGCCGCCAGTGAATCTTAACTTCTCTTTAATCTCAGAAAACAGAGAACCTGACCAAAGCTGTGGTTCACCTCCCACAGATAATCATAAATACACTCTGAAGACGACAGAGTTAAGTTAGGGCTTCCTGTTGGAGCCAAGCAGTGGTTGTGTCTGTAGTCCAGCTGCTTGATCTGCTTAAGAGTAGAGTGACTTGAATCCAGGAGTTCTGGTACAACCTAAGTTACATGGCAGAGAAAGGTTTGGGTCCCAGATTGTCTGAATATCAGCAGCAGCAGTTTTGATGCCCATGAAATGTGCACTGGTGGGAGGACCGCCTGAGAAAATCCTCCCAAAGAGACAAGAGAGTGAGTGACCAGACAAAGCACTGCTGTGAATCCAGCATAAAAGCAAACTAAGGTGGAGAAAAAGGAGAGAGGAAGAAAGAGAGAAAGACATGGATTCATTTTTATTTCTTTTGTGTGTTTCACTGTATGTTTATCTGTGTGCCGCATACAGTGCCTGTGGAGGTCAGAAGAAGGTGTGTGGTCCCCCAGAACCAGAGTTACAGACTGTTCTGAGCTCGAATGTGGGTGCTGGGAATTGAACCCAGGTCCTCTGGAAGAGTGCTAAGAACTCTTAACTGTTGAGCCTTCTCTCTGGTTCTGATTAGTTCATCTTAAAAACAATGATATGGTTCTGTGAGTTGGCCAACAGAGATAAGAAAGCATTCCAGCTGTGAGAAGGGCTGGAAGCAGCTGGCCGAGGCGACCAGGGATCATCTCGAGGCACCGTGGCCCCATCTTACCTGCAGTAGTTGTGCTCACCCAGACCTCCTTCCCCATTGGGGTATTTCAGCGTGTTGTATGGATGCTGGAAAGTCTCGTTCCAGAACAGACATGGCTTCCCACCTTGCAGTGCTGTCCAGCTCTGTGTTCCCCTATAGTCTGCACCGTTGGCTGTGAAACACTCTAGAAGGAGGAAAACAGCATACTCATTTTCTGGCAACATTTATAGTTTCCTCCCTCTCTGGTGAATGTTTTATTTGTTTTGTTTGGATTAAGCTAGAAATGGATCATGTTTTGCTAGATCCTGGGCAGCCTGCTGGGCTGACTGAATCTGCAAAGAGGTGCCCTGTAACACTGGCACTGTTGGCACCAGCTTGTTGGGGCACTGGGACATTTCCCTTGAAGTCTACAGGTCCCAATGAAGATATAACCATGGAGCTGAAATGTGTTGAAATGTTCATGAAGTGAGCCAAGAAACCTGCAAACCTAGAATAGTTGCTAATAGCCATAATAGCCATGCACATGGACTTCTGGGCCCTCGGAGGGGGCTGCTGCTCTCACCAGCGTCTCCCTGTGGTAACTAGAACCAGGTCAGCAGCTGTAACTGAGTGCTCCCCTACAGTCTGAAAGGCTGCGCTGCCACTTGGATTTAATAAGTATCGGACACAGCAATGCTTTGGAATCCCAATCACACAAATCGGGGGATGACTCACATTCCCTGGTAATGAGGAACAGTCGTCCCTGCATAGTCTGAGGTGCAAGAAAATAGGGGCAACGGAGGATGGGAGTGGCACTTTCTCTCACCTTCTCCTGAAATGCTTTCCTAGAAAATGTGCTGAAATGGTCTTAGGTCTCATTTTATGAGATGACAGATCCTGCAGGTGCAATCATGCACTTCTAAAATCTACGTCTCAGACTGGGGCTAGGGCTGGGCTGACAGGCTTCCTCCCACATATTGTATGCATTAAACTCACAGAGGTTCATGGGAAAGGCAGAGTACAAAGAGCAATTTTTTAAAATTAGCTTAGTTAAAACTGACAGATAGAAGCACTTCAAACACTTCTTTAAGATGTATCACTAGAACCCTGACAGTCTGGGGAGTTACACCAACATTCTTAGCTCTACTCCTTTTTTTCTCTTAGCACACACTGACCTATAACTTCCAGCAAGAAGGACGTGCGTGATGCAGTCTCCCACTGGAAAATGCATGTGCCTGCTCTAGACTAACAGGCATGTGGACAACAGGAACACAGCTCTATCCTGAAAGACATCTGACTACTTAGAGAAACCATCCACAGAGCAGCTTTCTTCTAGTCACGCCTTCCTCCTACCAGTTACTTTGTGTTTTGTCTAGAATGGCACCATTTATGGACAGCTCACCTGATCTAGAATTCTAGGAGACAGAAAACCATAGCAACTCACCATGCCTGGTGCAATGTTAAGTTAGTATGTATGAGTCCTCAAGTATCAGAGGATTTTCTACTAGGGGGTCTATGTTAACAAAAAGCTCAAAGATAATAGGGCATGGTGACTCGGCATAGAATGGCAGATACCAACTAAAGGCTCAGTGTTAGCTCATTGCTTGGATTGCTGCTGACTGGCTCTGCAGCCTTGGACAAGTCAACATCATTCACATCAGTTTAGTATTTACAATGTTCAAGTGTATGCCACACTGATTAAACACACTCCTCTTTACACAGGAGGCATCCAGAGCACTCGCCCACATCCCATGGGACTCCAGAGGAAGCACCCTTCTTCTCCTTCGCCCCACTTCTGTGCTGACTTCCTAAGATGTCCTTAGCCTCCTCACCTTTAGCATCTCTGTTTTGGACCCACTAATCACGAGAGAGCAGTTCAGGGCTCACTTTTCTCTTCTGCTCAAAAGCCCCTTCTCCACACAGAACTCAAAGGTCCCAGGAGAATGAAGATTTGTCCTATGGGTGTTTGAGAGGCCTCTCTGCTTGGAAGCCTGGCTCTTCCCTTAGTTACTCACTGTGGTCAAGCCACACTGGTCTGCTTTTAATCCTGGGAACATACTTTTCCATTTCCTGCCCAAATGTTCTTCCTCTAATATTTCCAGTTGTAAGATAAACATTGCCCCTCAGAATCCCCTTCCCATCTCTGCCTATCCCTGCTTCCTTCATCTGTCCACAGTACTCACTATCTCGAGGGATATACATACACAGCCCTAAATCCAGGCTGTACACACTGCACACAGGCTCAACTAACTGCACACACTCAATGACAACTTCCTAGCCATCATTCCGGCCCTCCTCCCCCCACAACGGTATGAACTGACAGCTATTCACACATTGTAATGGTTTGGCTGTTCTAAATGATCTAAGGATGACTAAAGGCATGTGAAGGGTGTACAATGACATGCAAACAAGTATCTGCACGATAGGTCCTCAGAGGCTAGGGCAAACGCCGTGAGGATACCAAGGGACAGCTCTATTTGAGGGGACAGGGTGGGGAGGATAATGTATGTGGTGCATTCCAACCTAAGTAATTCTGAACCTAATCAGTTCTGAAGTCAGAGGAGTAGATGATTCTATGAATAGCACACCAACCTCTGTCAACTGCTACAATGTTAATTGCTATGTTTGCCCTATTTAATCGTATACACCAAAACATTATATTGCAGAGCTGGGTATGATGGCGCACACTTTTAATCCCAGTACTTCTCAGGCAGTGGCAGATAGAAGAGTTTGAAGCTAGCCTTCAAAGTTGAACTTCTGAGAATTTGAAATAGGTTTACACAGAGCATTCCAGGTTAGTCAGAGCTATATAGTGAAAACCTGCCTCAAAACAAAAGCAGCTGGGTTGTAGTAGTACACGCCTTTAATCCCAGCACGTGGGAGGCAGAGGCAGGTGGATTTCTGAGTTCAAGGCCAGCCTGGTCTACAGAGTAAGTTCCAGAGAAACCCTGTCTCAAAAAAACAAAAAACAAACAAACAAACAAAAGCAAACAAAAAACCCACATTACGTTGTCTACCTTAAATATAGACAATAAAAAAAAAATCTTAAAAAGGAGGGGGCACTGGAGAGATGGCTAAGATGTTAAGAATATTTGCTGCTCTTCCAGGGGACCTGAGGTTGGCTTCTAGCATCCAAATCGGGCAGCTCACAACTGCCTGTAATTCCTGCACCAGAAGACCCAATGCCCTTTCTGGCCTCTGCAGCATACACTTGGCATATACTCATGTACAAACACATACACACAAGTAAAAAGAAAAACAAATCTAAACACAAAAACCAAAAACCCAACAACAAAGCCAACCAAACCAAACCAAACAACAACAACAAAAACACAAGTGGCAAGAAAACAGGGCATGGTGGCACTCACCTGTGATCCCAGCTACAAAGTCAGTTCAAGTCTGGCCTGGGTTGTGTGGGACCCTGTCTCAAACAAGCAAGTAAGCAAGCAAGCAAACAAAAAAGGCGAATGACTCACAAGCCATCAAAACAGGCTTTCACAACCAACGGCCTTAGCAACACACAGTAACTTATGGGTCAAGTTCTCTAAGATTCGGATGGTTTCCTTTGTAACACAAAAGGATGTACCACAGATGGGATTGAGATGCCACTTCACAGCAGAAATGAGACGTTAAAGCCTCTGCTGGCTCAGTTTGTTTTCCTCAGATCTACTCCTTTTAAAGCTTTTTGATCTTGTATAGCTCAGGCTGGCCTAGAGACTCGCCTCTAACTCCTGGTCCTCCTGCCCCTACCTCTTAAACACTAAAAATCACAAGTGTGGAGTCCACTCAGGCATGTTTCTTGCATCCACTCTAAATAAACATATTAGATTTTAAAGATTTTTTTTTTTAAACCAAGCTCGCCTAGAGGTGAGGAAAAGACAAGAACCACAAGGAGTGTTGTGGACTGAAAGTTACCTGTGCATTTTGACTTCATCAGGGTAAGGACAAGGTCAGGAGGGCCCTGCCTCCCTTTCTACTGCTATGAAATTCACATAAGCTTTGTCTAGATGAACAAGGAAGCCTAGAACAACAAAGGAAATCTCTTGATGACTCGTGTGTTCACGTTTCAGTAAAAGAGAAGGAGTAAAGGCAAGGGACCTAACATCCACACCGCCATTCAGGAATTAACTCAACTTTTTTGTTTTGTTTTTTTGAGACAGGGTTTCTCTGTGTAGCCCTGGCTGTCCTGGAACTCACTCTGTAGACTAGGCTGGCCTTGAACTTGGAAATTCATCCACCTCTGCATCCCAAGTGCTGGGATTAAAGGTGTGAGCCACCACTGCCCAGCTTAACTCAACATTTATTCAACCCTTACCATTTCCCGGAGCTGCAGCAAATGTATAGTGAATTCTTGGTGTTTCCATGTTAATGGGGAGCATAGGCTCATAACAGACAGTGAGTGGTCAGTGCTATGAAATAGAGGGGCCAGGCAGGGCTGCTCCTCCTTGATGGTCAGGTGAGTGTGCAGGGATGGAGCTTGGCGCAGAAGGCCCCTCATACCCCTTTCCTTTCAACTCGAAATAGCTACACTCCCAAGATTTAAGAAAACAGAACTAAGATTCAAAAGCCTGGGGTGACTTGAACAGCGAAGACTTGGGGCTTAAATTCCTTTCCAGGCTTAAAATCCTGCAGTTCTTCATGCCTCTCTACCGCAGGTAAGAAGTCTACAGCCACACAGACAAGCGTGGCATTTCCTCCTGGTAGGTCCTTTCCACGTGCCACTTAGGTCCTCCTTTGGTTTAAAGGAAACCACAGCTTTGATATAAATTATGCAATGGGGAAAGAAACAAACAGAAAAAGCAATTGAGGGCACTAGACATGCTCAAAAGTCCAGTACTCAGAAGCAGAGGCAGGAGGGTTTCTGTGAATTTGGGGCCAGTTTAGGCTATATTCTGAGCTCCAGGCTCAGCACAGCCATACAGCAAGACTCTGTCTCAAACAAACAAAAACAAATGAAGAGAAAGGGAAGGAAAGGGTTAATAGAGGCTTCTATGTGTCTGTATCTGGGTCAGAACAGGTAAAAGTCATTCACTGAGGCCCCTCTCAGAAGCCTACCTACCCTTTGGATACATAGTTGCCTTTTAAAATGTTCTCTTCTAATATCTGTACTTAAATCTATATTAAAATCTCTTTGTTTTTGAGACAGGGTCTTTTTCTTTTTCTTTCTTTCTTTTTTTCCCCCGAGACAGAGTTTCTCTGTGTAGCCCTGGCTGTCCTGGAACTCACTCTGTAAAACAGTCTGGCCTTGAACTCAGAAATCCGCCTGCCTCTGCCTCCCAAGTGATGGGATTAAAGGCGTGCGCCACCACCGCTGCACGGCCATGAGACAGGGTCTTAGCTGGTTTTAACTTGTGGCAATTCTGTCTCAGTCTCCAGAGTACCAGGACACAAATGAGCCTCCATGACCAGTAAAACTTTTCTTAGTAAACTCCAACTTTGCTTCAACATATTAAAAACTCATTCTAAAAATCATTACTAGCATACTGTTTTGTAAGAATTCTCCCTTAGGTTCTTGCTAAGAGCTGTAAACTCAGCTAGCCAAGCTTGCCTCCATCTAACCTCCTGATGATCATTTATGCGTTCTTAGATATTAAACTCTTGCCCAAAGTGGACTGAGCACACAAACACTTACTGCGACTTTTGAAGCATCAGTTGCTTTTCTATTAGAGAACACCGCACAGAGCTTCCTTTTCATTTAAGGAGACAGTGTTCTTAAGAACAGGAGCAGGGACCCGAGGAGGGCACGCCTAAGCAGGGCGTGGCTCAGTAATAGAGCACCTCTGAGCATATATGAAGCCCTGGTTCAATCTCCAGTGTATTTACTTACACATACAATATCACAGTAACCAAAAGAAAAGACCATGCTTTCCAAAGCTATTTTAACTGAATTTACATTTTTGTTGATTTAAGAGACAGGGTCTCACTGTGCAGTCCTGGCTGACCTGGAACTCACTATGTAGCTGAGGCTCTCCTCAAACTCTCTCCTGCCTCACCCCGCTGAGATGCTTAGATGGCCTGTGCATATATACTCGTGGAAGGGGAGTTTGAATTCTATTTTACTCTCAAAAATAGTCTTCTTTATAAGAAATGAAATACTGAATTATGTAAAAGACCATTCCACAAAAACAGCCTACAGTGAACAGAGGGTTAAATTTGGAAGTTGTCAGAGAGAGAGGTCTTATTATTAAACAAAAATTTTAAAATGAAGCCAGGTTGGGGTAGGGGCATGCCTTTAATTCCAGGACTCAGGCAGCACAGGCAGGAGGATCTCTGAGTTTGAGGCCAGACTGGTCTACAGAATGAGTTCCAGGATAGCCAGGGTAACATAGCACAGAGAAACCTTGTCTTGAAAAATAAAAAATTAGACAAAAAATTTAAAAAATTTTTTAAAAGGGGGGTGTGAGGTAGCTGAGGACTGGCAAAACAGCTCACTTGGTAAAGGTGATTGAAGCCATGACTTACAACTTAAGTTTGATACTCAGATCGCACATGGCTGAAGGACAGAACTAACTCCAGCAAGTTGTCATATGACCTCTAATATAAGCATGGCAGCAGCTCTCTCTCTGTCTCTGTCTCTGTCTCTCTCTCTCCCCTCTGTCTCTGTCTTTCTCTCTCTTTCCTCTCTCTCTCTCTCTCTCTCTCTCACACACACACACACACACACACACACCACTAAAATGTAATTTTATTTTTTTCTAAAATGAAGCTGGAATAGCAGAACACACTCATAATCCCAAACACTAAGAAGGCAGAGGCAGGAGACTACATGGAGATTCTAGGATACTCCCAGCACTTGGGAGACAGAGGCAGGAGGATTTCTGAGTTCGAGGCCAGCCTGGTCTACAAAGTGAGTTCCAGGACGGCCAGGGCTATACAGAGAAATCCTGTCTCGAAAAATCAAAAATAAAAAATAATAAAAAAAAAAAAAAGCCCTTTTAAAAACTAAGTTGTCAAAGTAGAAAAGGGAGGTGGGGTGGCACTCTATCACATCTGGCTCTCATCTGGAACATGCTTCCCTCCCACCCAGGCAGGGCCCCCTGGGAAACACGCTATGGGTGTTGCTGTGAACACATGTTTTTGCCAGGAACAGCTACCATGAATATGCAGTCGTGTATGAGAAATTTCTACTTAGCATTTAGGCAGAGGTTCTCAACCTTCCAAATGCTGTGACCTTTTAATACAGTTCCTTATGCTGTGCTGACCCCCAACCATAAAATTATTCCATTGGTACTTTATAACTGCTATTTTGCTACTTGTTATGAATCATAATGTAAATATCTGATATGCAGGATATCTGATGTGTGACTCCCAGTCACTTATTGAGGGTATTGCGAGTCTCCCTAAAACACAAAAGGTAGCTGGGGCGTTGCTTGGTGCTTTTGTTTTCCGTGTGCTGAGGACGGAACTCTTGAGCCTCACAAAGGTTACGCACACGCACTGTTAGTCAGCTGCATCCTCAGCCCAGACCGGTTCTGCACTAACTTAGCAGCACTGACGTTCCTAACATATACAGAGATTAAACAAGCCTTAGTTTAAGAAGGGCAGCAAGAAGTTAGCTGCTTTGCAGAGCCCTAAAACATTTCATTAACAAAGCTCCTTGAGGGACTTTACTGTCAAAACCAAAAGGATTTATTCTGTCATGGTTCTCTGATGACAGACCATTCACTTACCCATGTAACATGTAAGTACCACGGTGTACTACATGGGTCTACCTGATTGATGGTACGAACCATTCAATTATCCATGTCATATGTGAGCACCATGGTGTACTACTACTTGAGGTGTTTAATCTATAAATAGCCAGTCCTATCTTAACATCAGATTTCACACACACAAAGTTTTCACACAAGGAAACAGTAAACATGACATTTTCAAGCTCTGAATTTTGCTTTCTGATAGACAGTAGCTCAGTTTACTATTAAAAAACATAACAAAGCCTAGCAGTGGTGGCGCACACCTTTAATCCCAGCACTTGGGAGGCAGAGGCAGGTGGATTTCTGAGTTCGAGGCCAGCCTGGTCTACAGAGTGAGTTCCAGGACAGCCAGGGCTACACAGAGAAACCCTGTCTCGAAAAAACAAAACAAACAAACAAAAACCAACAACAAAAACAAAAAACCCACAACAACAACAACAACAAAAATAAAACAAAACAAAACCCTCAGAAAGTCAGAGGTGAGCTGCTGCGGGGGCTGGACCAAGACAGGCAGTGGTACGGGCCAGTGAACTTCTTAAGCATTTACCTTTTGTTTTGCTTTTGGGGATCTAGCTCAGGCTACCCCACTGTTGTGATGCACTGTCCTCCGAGTATGATATGACTGCTATGATCTTAATCAGAGCAGTTGTGATTACCTGCACGAGGCCCTCACAAGATTGGGCCTGCTGACATCCCTTCACAGAAGAACTGCACAGAATTCCAGCCTGGCTGTACTTGGTTTTGAGGAAATCCAGGAGTATCTTTTGGGGTCACTGTAATAAAATGAACTCACTCATTCTCCAAGCTGGGCTTGACAAAGCTGTTCCTGGTGCCCCATCTAGGGACAAAGGCATTGTTCATATTTCCCAAGGAAAAGCTAAAGCAACATGCATATGTTAGGCAAGCAGTCTACCACTGAGGCTCACAAATGTAATTATGGCACTTGGGAAGATGAGTCATGTGTTTAAGGCTAGTGTAAGCTACAGAGAGAGACCTTGACTCAAAAATAACTTGGTGAAGTGGTGTCCATACCACTGTTCTGTGTATGGCTGAGACTCTCACCACTGAGTGTGGCTGTCCTCTCAACACTTAGAATAGAAGACAGGATCAAGAGCTCAAGGTCTTCCTCAGCTACATGGTGAGGAGAAAACTTGCCATATGTGAGCCCCTATCTCACCCCCTCTACACACACACACACACACACACACACACACACACACACCAACCAAACCACTGTAATCCTTAATATTTCAAGTCAGCACTGAGCTTCATTTCCCAGCTCCATCCTGTTAGGGACGGAACTCAATCCCTGTACTGCAAAGCACACATTCTACTAGTGGACAGTCCGAGACAGCCTAACTTTGAATTCCCCCACGAAGGCAGATCTAAGAAAAGTCTGGTTTTGTTTACATTTGTAAAATGAGGGAAGACCATACATGTATAGTGTGTGTGTGTGTGTTGGGGGATCTGTTACACAACCAAGTACCCCAGGTTTTGGTTTTGTTTTTGTGTTTTTGTTTTGTTTTGTTTTGTTTTTGTTTTTGCCTGTGGATCAGCCTTCTGACTGCCTAGCAATCCCCTCTGAGAAGTTCCAGGAAGTTCTGTGTCAATCAAATACTTGAAAATCAAATACTTGCTAATTTAAAAAACCCTGCCAGACCAGTGCCTGTCATGCCAACACTCAGGAGGTAGGAGGCTGAGGTAGGAGGACTTCAAACACTAAGTTAGCCTCTGATATATAGTGACACATTGTCTCAAGAGACAAATTAAGGCTGAAGATATAGCTCCACTGGTAAAGTGCTTGTCTAGCATAAACAAACATGAATTAGTAAATGGGTTCTACCTCCAGCATTTACTAATAAGCCAGGCATGGTGATGCATACCTACAATCCCAGCATTCAGAAAGCAAGAGACAGGAGGATTATAGTTCAAGACCAGCTTAGGCTACACAAGAGATCCTGTGTATAAGTAAACAGACAGACAGACAGACAGACAGACAGACAGACAGACAGACAGAGAAATGAAATTGATGATAAGGTCATGCCTGTGCCCTTTTGATTTTTAAGACAGTCTCAAGTAGTCTACTTTATGACCTCTCTACACAGACAAGGAAGATCTAGATCATCTAATCTTCCTGCTTCTACCACAAAAGTGATAGGATTACAGGTGTATGCATCCAGGTGCTGGGAATAAATCTAAGACTTTGTGTGTGTTAGGCCAACACTTTGCCAAGTGAGCCATTTTTACATTCTGAATTTGCTTTAAGCAGGAAACAACTGGTTCGTGTCTATACCTTGCCTCATGATCACGTGAGCAATCCTATGGCTTTTT
This sequence comes from Mastomys coucha, assembly GCF_008632895.1. Taxonomy (NCBI): domain Eukaryota; kingdom Metazoa; phylum Chordata; class Mammalia; order Rodentia; family Muridae; genus Mastomys; species Mastomys coucha. The sequence goes on along the minus strand of NW_022196905.1, from coordinate 24,968,528 downwards.
TTTCTTTGCTGTCCTGGATCAGGACTTCACTCATGTTAGGCAAGTGATCTGGCCCATTGAAGTTATATTATATCCCTATCCCCTAGCAATCCTATTTTGTACTGTCTCAAGCTCTCAATCAGACTAAAAAAGAGATTAAAGAAAATAATAAAACCCAGCTTTCAGACAAGTTTTATCAGCACTGCCTGTGACCTACTTTTAAAGTCAGATGACCAGAAAGTTCTCCAATAACGGAGTCCTGGAGGGTGTGGTCCTTGACCATGAAAGCCAGACTCTGGGCTTTTCAGCTGCCTTTAGCTGATATAGGATGGCCAAATAATACCAGAGTTCCCTAGGAGGGAACTAATTGCCAGGTAGACAAGCTCTCTCTGGAGCACATCATCAAAGTAAACACTATAGCAACAGTTACTGGCTTCTGCGATTTGGCACAGAGACAAACAAGACCTAGTGAAAGATACCGGCATGCAGCAGACATTTCATAAGCAAATGTCTTATCAAGACATTTTAATTGATTCCAACATAAAAGTCCAAGTCAAGAGCCATGCTTCAGAAATGCTGGCCAGGGAGAAGGATTAGAGCTGAAAGAAGGACTCAGCCTAGCATTGATCTTGACCGGGCAGGAGTATTAGAGGAGCTGAAAGCCCCACCCAGAAGTCCCTATACCAGGTGGGAGGATTGGCAGTACTGTCATCTGGAGACATGCAGAGCAGCAACACTGAGGACAGATGTGGCCAAGAGTGGCTCTCACTGTCCACAGTTAAAAGGCTCATGCAGTGTTTCCTGGATCTTGGAGGAGGGCCTCAGGTTCACACCCCAGGCTCATGCAGTGTTTCCTCGATCTCAGAGGAGGGCCCCAGGCTCATCAGATGAAAGCACAGGGTGCTCGGTTACATCTGAATCTCAGATAAATACTAAGTAGGAACTGAGGGTGTAGCTCACTGGTAGAGCACTGTCTTGCCTATGTCAGGCCTGAATTCTACCATCAGGATTAAGGAACACACACACACACACACACACACACACACACACACACACTTTTTCTCCCTACCCTTAATCAAACTACTTAACAGTTTCTTAGAAGTATTCCCAAACATTGAATGAGGCACACCAAAACCAAAAATTTGTTTTGTATTGACCTGGTATCAAATTCAGTTGGGCATCCTATACTTTATCTGACAATCCTGAGAGCAAGTAGAAAGTCAGAAAATCCTCACTCCATGCAGGTTTACAGAATGCTTAAGGGACTTAGATGAAGACTGTGAAAAAGTTCTATTTTTTCCAGATAGGGTATCATGCAACCCATATCAGGCTACATAATGGATGGAGGCTGGCCTTAAACGCCTGATCCTGGTGCTTCTACACCCAGAGATTATAGGTATGTGTTATCACACTAAACTTGTACTTCTTTTTGGTTTGTTTGTTTTTGCTGTTTGAGATGGGGTTTCTCTGTGTAATAGCCCTGGCTGTCCTGGAACTCAATTTGTAAACCAAGCTGGCCTCAAATTCACAGTAATCCACCTGCTTCTGCCTCTTGAGTGACTGGATTATAGGTGTATGCCACCATGCCTAGTGGGTGTTCTCTCTTCTCTCTCTCCCTCTCCCTCTCCCTCTCCCTCTCCCTCTCCCTCTCTCTCTCTCTCTCTCTCTCTCTCTCTCTCTCTCTCTCTCTCTCTCTCTCTCTCTCTCTCTCTCTGACATGGTTTTGCTATATTTCTAGTCTTGCCTCAGTTTTTCTGAGTGTTAGGTATGTGTTGTCATTCCCAGCAAGAATCTACTTCTTGGTTGGATATGGTGGGACTCGCCTTTAATCCTAATACTCAGGAGGCAGAGGCAGTCAGATCTCTGAGACAAGAGCAGACTGTTCTACATAGCTATACATACTGTTCAGAACAGGTTAAACTGATGTTGATCTGCATTGCCCTGGAGTAGGCCACAGTGAGAAGACATACTAAAGACACAATTAAGACAGGGGTTTCCCTCAGCACTATCTTTACAGATGGGTAATTCTTTGGTGTAAGGGAATTTCCTATTCCTCCTAGAGTGTTTAACAGCACCTTGGGTTTCTACTTGCTAGATAGTAATAGCATCCCCATGTGACA
>NW_022196905.1:24953401-24966273 GCF_008632895.1 Mastomys coucha | reverse complement strand
AAAAAAAAAAAAAAAAAAGCCTTCAAGCATTGCAAACTATTCCCGGGGAGCAAAATTCTCTGTCTGCTGAAATCACTTGAGTTAGAAGAAATGGTCAACCAAAGAGAAAGTGTCACATGCACTAACCGAGGTCGTCATATAACAAAAGACCCTTCTCCACGGACATATTCTCAGCTCTACTGGGGCCCTCCAAAACCATAACAGGGAGGAAAATCCTGGTCACTTCAGCGAAGACAATCAGAAAGCCTTCAGCTGCCAGAAGTGCTTAGGGAGACTCTTGGGTGAGCCAAGCCAATGACGTCCTGCGTACATCACGGCAGGCGGGATGGGGCACCCAGCCTTTGAAGAGGCTCTTTTTAAGTTAACCTCCCCTCCAACTGAACTTCTTCCAAATCTCTTCCTGCCATTTGGAAGTTGAGTGATTCTCAGCTGCAAAGGCCTGCATCCTCGAGGTGCAGATGGCAGCAGTTAGGGCCCTCGCCAGATGCTGCAGCCTCTAATTTGATTGAAAGGATATAATTAGACAACAGAAACACTTTAATGAAAGAGCAAAACATGGAGGGAGGGAAGGATTGAAGGCCCTTAACTGATGCCAAAACACCCACCAGTAATAGAGGCTTTGAGTCTGGGGCACGGTGAGGGGAAGCCCCTGAAAAAGACAGTCCTCACCCTGTTTATTTCCCCATAGACAGAGAAATGGGGATTTTATTATTGTAGATTTCCACTGTATTTTATGTGGGAACAAACTGATTAGAACCATAAGATTCTTCGGAAGAACATCAAAGAAAAATAAATATGACTTCTGTGGTCATTATTAAAAATATTTTTACCAGCCCAGTAATTTTCTTTGAAGATGAATTTTTATAGATTGAACAGCAGCAAGTAATTTACATACTATGATGGGATTGGCTAGCAATCCCTACTATTCTAGAAGAGAGTTGCCTGGCTGCCATGTTGTTACTTGATTTGGGGATACTAGGAAAGCTACAAACACCATAATGTATCTACTTTGAGGATAAAAAGAAACCACAGGCAGGATCCTTATACAGGCTGATGGCTACCTCCATTATGAATCATCTTTAAAAGTTGCCTATGCTGTCTCTATTCTTTCCTGGCTTTAAAGCCAAGTGTGAGTATACTGTTCTGGTTCTAACCAAGAATCTAACCAAACTGAAAGAAATCCAGCCCTCAAAGTCTGCAGTCGCTAATGTGGTGCGACACTCGGGTTTTGGAATTGGCCACAGCCTCCTCAGCCCACTAGGAACAGGGCCTCGCCCTTGTGGTAAATTGAACAATAAAAGTTTAATGCTCTGGTTATGTGCCAGGGATTAAAGTGTGGCAGGAGAAGCTGGAAGCTGGCCCTAGCCGGGGAGAAGCCCCCAGGGGGCTCTACTGCAGAAGTAAGAGGGACAGTGGCAGCTCTGCCTATAACATGGCCTAAAGTGTTGTTTGGAAAGGAACTGCCTAGCCCCAACTTCATTCCTCTTCAAGTTGGTGCAAGGGCAGTCTAAGGAGGTGCTCACCAAGAAAGAGGACAAAACAGAGAGAGCTCATTGGAGGAAAAGGCAAACTTCTATAGGATGACATTCCTACAGTGGCCCCTCTCCTCTCCTGTGGTGGCTGGCAGTCACAAGAGGCTGAGAGGTCTGGGGAAAAGAAATTGTATCTTGGAAGGAAGACTGAAGACAAGAAAGGGCAAAAACTTGTTGGACCCCAGTGCCTCCTCCACCCAAAGGGACACTTTTGGGTTCTAGAGCAAGGGTCAAGGTGACACGGAAGAGGAAGCAATCTCAGTCATTTTAACCCACACAGAGGCTGCACACTGAGCTAGTCAGACCCAAATGAGCTGGAGGCTGGGGGAGGAGTTCTCGCCTCCAAACCTGTGCAGGGTACTGAGGGACACTCCTCAGCCCTGCTGCTAAGTTTAGCCTGATACTTGTCCTTGTTCGGGACATAAAACTTCAGAGAAAAGCTACTGACCCCAACTTCTGGCCACTGCCAAGCATTTCCCATTAACCAGTGGTACAGACACAACTGGCTTGTTATGTTTCAGTGTTTCAGTTTGTTTTGTTTTGTTTTGTTTCAAAAATGCTTTAATTAAAAAACAAAGAAACCAGCCATGCTAAGCACATTGTTGCTTTGCAGACAGTTAACAGGACAGCCTAAGCATGGGAAGTAAAAACTAATAGCTTAGTAAAAACTAACAGTGACAGAAATTCTTTTCCCCAGTGGTTGTTTTCTCAGTTCTCAGGGCTGGTGCCACCTGCTGCCTGGGCTTTCCTCTGCAAAACGGAAGATCTCTCAACAGTTTGTTTCAAGTAACATCTGCAGGCTGAGTGAACAAACTGTGGGTCAGCTCCAGGGTGGGAATTATTTCCTTAAGTAGTGCACTGAACCGTGATGAATCTCTATTAATGAACTAAATTTATGTATACAAGCTTTTCCTGGTCAGCTGTATCTTTTTAGAAATCATGGTGAAATATAACACTAACCATTTTAACTAGCACTTTCTCCTCACTTATCTATCGGGTCTTGTTACACTGCACAGGCAGGCTGCTGGTCTCAAACGATTCTCTCATCTCAGCTTTCCAAATAGCTGGAATACAACTGTATTATCACTGTGCCTGACTCCCATATGTATCTAAACGTTAATTCACAGTAAATGGTAAAAGGTCTGTCTGTTCATTCAGTAAAATCAACCTACTTTGTTGCTTTTTCCAGATCAGTAGCCACTTAGAAGAAAAGTGGTTCACAGTGGTTCACATGACCTGGAGCAAGGTTAGCCTAAGTGCAGCCTGGGAGCCAATCATTATCCAGAAACCAAATTCAGACTGGGTTTTTAACTATAAAAAATTAAAAAGGGTAAGATACTGTGACATGTAAAAATGATATAAACACTTAAATTACAATGTCCAAAGAGTTTTATTAAAGTGCAACAATGAAGCCAGGCATGGTGATATTGCTCCAGCCCTTGGGAGGCAGAGGCAGGCAGATCTCTGTGAATCTGAGACCAGCCTGCTCTATGTAGTGAATAACAACAGCTGGAGACACAGAGAGACTCTGTCTTGGAAAAAAAAAACCCAAACCCAAACCATAAACAAAACCAGCAATGCCTATTCATTTTGTCTATGACTACTTTTGCCTAAACAGTCGGAGATTAGAAACTACATTTGTTCCAGTCTATGGGCCACAAAGCCTAAAGCATTTTTACTGTTTTGCCTTGGTCTAGAGCAGTGGTTCTCATTCTCAACCTGTGGGTCTCAACTCCTTTAAGGGGTCAAATAACCCTTTCACAGGGGTTACCTACAGCCATCAGAAACGCAGATGTTTATATTATGATTCATAACAGTAGCAAAATTGTGGTTGTGAAGTAGCAATGAAATAATTTTATTGGGGGGGGGAGGATGTCACCACAACATGAGGAACTGTATTGAAGGGTTAGAGCATTAGCAAGGTTGAGAACTGCTGATCTAGAGCCTCAGGTAGAGTACCAGGGTCAAAAATTCTAAACTAGGGGCCATCGAGATGAAACTCTGAAGTTAGAAGTGTTTGCATTAAGCTTGATGATCGTAATTTAATCTCTGGGACCAACAGGGTAGACAGAGAGAATTGATGACCAAAAGTACTCTGATCTCCACGTTCACCCATTAAGCTCTCATGGCCATACTTCCTTAATAAATAAATTCTTTAAAATTTTAGATCCTAAAGATGGTATACTGTCTACTACCAAAAATTTCCCATATGGATATTATGAAGTGGTAACTTTGTTTTATTCATTTTGCTTTTGGTCCACCTATGCTAAACTCTGAGCATACTGGTAGCTATATTGAGCACACCAACTTGTATTGGTCAGTACTGAGCCTAAATGCAGTACTTTCTTGCTTTGAGATTTATAAAGGGAAAGCCAGGTGATGATGGTGGGCCCCTTTAATCCCAGTGTTCAGGAGGCAGATGCAGGCAGAGCTCTGTGAGTTCAAGGCTAGCCCAGTCTAAAAAAAGCAGGGGGGGGGGACTTACTGCATCTCAAACAGTTGAATTATTCATCTATGGAGCTAAGAGAATGTACTCTAGAGTATGCAGGCCTTGCAGGTAACCAAACTCAGGTTTTATAACAACACATATTACTGACTAATAGGACAAATTCCAGACGAGACCTCAGGGGAGGATGGTGAGAGGCAAGAAAAGGCTACCACTAACCTCTGTCGTCTTATCAGTTGTGAAAGAAGAGAAAGCATGACAAAAGAACGGAGAGACTGGAGATCATTTGGGGTTGACTACACACTATAATTAGAATAACATTGAAGGGGAATGAGCTAACTGTTTTTATAAAATCAGCATTCAAAAATGCAAACCACCAGTAATTTAAATATTACAAAGTTGTGCAGAATATAAGTTTTGGAATAATTTTTTCCATCCACAAAATTTTAGAGAAAATTACAGTATCACAAAATATGAAATGGTAAGTTTGGCATATTCTCAGTGTACAGCATTTTTTTTTTAATTGGAAAGGATTTAACAAACTAGTGGCTAGGTTCTTGACAGGATATGATGCTGAAAACCATGTGGTTTGTTTCTGAAACTGCTTCTGGAACCAGAGGGGAAACATCACAAAGGCACTGATGTTGCAGAATGCTAAGGAACTGGGCTGATGAGAGTTTGAGTTACTTAGTAAACTGTTTCACAACAGCCATGAATTTATCCTTACCCAAGACTTCTAAATAAAAGCATACCAACTTTACCCAAGAGCTGTTGCATCTGACCTCGCAAAGCAAAGGTGCCTACCAGAGGCTACCTCCCTGCAAGCGTGGGCAGAACAGGCTCACAATGCTTTTCAGAGCTATCCTGTGCCCTTTCCAGGAGGGAAACCCAGTCTATTTCCACCCGTACCTCTCTCACCATTAAATCCTGAACACACAAATGACAAAGTGGAAGGGGTTACTAGGTTACAGTTATTTTGGCACGTCCTGGCTCTAGGAAAGCCCTTCCCTCTCTGTTCACATACTACAAACAGTAGAAATGAGCAAATTATAGAAGTCCCATAGAAGGCAGCAATCACCTAGAAACCACTTCTACTGAGTCTCAGGTTTGGAGTGTTGGAAACTCCTCATTCTGCTGTCCCAAAGCCCAGCTTTGCCTTTTGCCCGGATTCATCCTGTAAGAAATTCAGTATTCGCGGGCTAAACCAGGCGTCTAGTCCTTTGCGAACTGGGAAACACTATAAAATGTATTATTAAATTGTTTACTGACTGTTTATACATGGTGGAACTCCCTAAGCAAGTTACCGACAGTATATCATTTAATGTTCACCAACACTGCGCATGGGAGTGAGTTACCATCATACTCCCTTTTTCAGATCAAGTAACAGAGGCTCAAGCAGCTCAAAGTTTGCCTCAAAAATCACACAGAAAATAAACCTCAGCCTTTTCTCTAAATCCAAGCTGGCAAGAAAAGAAAGCAACTTTGAGTTTTCTTTCACCAGCAAAACCCTGTCTTCGAAATATCACAATCTGCAACTTAGGGTAGAGACCCCAGTGGCAGGTTCACCAATGTCTTATGCTCAGCACTCAACAACCTGCAAAAAAACTGAACTGGGCCAGACAACACCCTCATGCCTGTCCTTCCACTGGGAAAGGATTCCGCGGCAAGGAAGGGCGTGTGGGAACTAAGCTTCCACCCCAGCTTCCATCCTGGCCGAGGGCACCACCTCGGACGGACCGCGCGGTGGACTCGGCCTGGGAAGCAGGACGCCTGATTCAGAGTAGCCTGCACTCTGTACGAGCGACCTTAGCCGTCACGCACCCCTTCTCTCCCGTAAGTAGTAAGCAGAGTACGGGAAAGTTCGAAGCCGGCACGCGGGGCAGAGTCCTGGTAACGCGGGACAGGCGCGTCCACGACCCTTGCCGGGACAGAAGCCCGAGCATCGGTTTCTCCGGGATCCACGCGCGAGAGAGGGCAAGCGGGGTTTGGGGGGGGGGCTGGGGTCTTACTCACCGGGGCCGGGGCGCGGACCGGGCGCGGGCCGGGCCGCCAGAGTGAGCGCAGCGGCGGAGAGCAGCGCGAGGCGGGCGGCGGGCGGCGCCATGGGCCGTCAGTGCGGGACCCCCGGGCGCGGCCCGGGGCAGAGGGGGCAGCACCGGGAGCCGGGGGCGGCCATGGGAGCAGGACGGAGCTTGGCGTCGCCCCGCCCCCGCCGCCGGACCCGCCCCGGTCCGCCCGGCCCGCCCTCCTCAGCGCCGCCCCGCCCCCTCTGCACGGCCCCGCCCTCCTCAGCACGGCTCCATTGCCAGCTGCCTGCAAGACTCCCGAGCCGGGCCAACTGCGCATGCGTGCTCTGCCTGCGGCCTGCCACTCACGCGCCGGAGCCCGCCCCCGCCCCGCCTGGCCCCGCCTCCACGGCCCGCGAGGTGAGGCCACCCGAGGTGTGGAGTCCGCAGGTGAGGGCGGGACGGGCCCTACCTCTGAGTCCCCACGCTGAGGTTCGTCGGCGCTGACGTGGGCTGGGCACCCAGTGACCCCTGTTTCACCCTCACCTAGGTCGTGACCCACGCGCGAGTTCCACCACGGCGGTAGTAACCAGAGCAAACTTCTTTCTCTTGCTAGGCTCGTGGTAGCGGGTAGCCAAAGCGTGTTTTGGAGTCCTTCTGATCCGGTTTGTATCCCACTTGGTTACTCGTAAGATCTGTATAGATTTGTACCGGTTTAAAGAAAATGGGACTCCCTTCTGCTAAGTGGTATGTCGGTCGACACCGTCTGCTCCACAAAGCGGTTTGTACAAAGTGAGATAATGTAGGGAAACCACCACGCACGCACAGTCGGGTCTCCGTAAATGTGGAGTTCTTTTTCCTTGTGGAGTCCTGCAGCTACCAAAGGGACAGCATACTGAGTCTTGTACAGAATCCTATCATAACCGTGTCAACTAGCACAACTTATTCTTTTAAAAATATTTATTTACAGCGGAGCAGTGGTGGTGCACGCCTTTAATCCCAGCACTTGGGAGGCAGAGGTAAGCGGATTTCTGAGTTCGAGGCCAGCCTAGTCTACAGAGTGAGTTCCAGGACAGCCAGGGCTATACAGAGAAACCCTGTCTCAAAAGATAAAAAAAACAAAAACAAAAAAAACAGAAACAAAGATATATGTATGTGTATATGTATATATGCATACATACATACATATTTATTTACTTATTTGTTTAAATTGTGTGTGTATGTATGTGGGTGCATGTGTAAAGTCAGAGGACCACTTGTGGGAGTCAGTTCTCCTTTCACTGTCAGTTCTGGGAATCGAACTCAGGTCCTCAGCCTTGGTGGCGATTGTCTTTACTGATGAGCTATCACCAGTTTTAAATTATAATTATTATTATTATTACTATCATTATTATTATTATTCAGGTTCTTACTATGCAGTCCTGGCTGGCTTGGAACTATGTAGATCAGGCTGTCCTTGCACTCAGAGAGATCTTCCTGCCTATGCCTCCCAAGTGCTTGATTAAAGGTGTGTGTCCCCACTCCTAGTTAAATTATTTTAAATTAGTATAAAATGGGTGATACACTATATATATTTACATATATATGTATCTGTATACATGTAGATATATATACAAATACAAAATACTGTATATATTTTACCCAAATACAAAATTATATATATATATATATATATATATATATATACATATATGTGTGTGTGTGTGTGTGTATCAACCATCAATGTATTTTGCTCAACCATCAGTAAAATAGGAACCATAAAAGACCTCAAGGTTCAAAGACATTGAAGCAACTAAAGTGCCATACTTGATGGGGCAAGCGCTGTGTCTCTACATTAGGGGAGACTTGGGGTTCCGGTGGCTTAAAATCACGGTCTCCGAGAGGCAGCCCCCTCGCCTCCCCCAGCATCTCGAGCCTCCTTACTCCTCCTCACACCCCCAGGCAGCGGGGATTTTCCGATTGCTCTTGCTTAAAACGCCATGGTGACGCCCGGCGGGACAGGTCCGGGCTGTGCGCCGGGAGCTTTCAAGTCCTTGGTCCGGGGCTGGCAAGTACAGGCCTGCACCAGGCTTGGCGGCGGCGGGAACATTTGCCCTCCTGTTCCTACTCGCTGTGCCCTGAGCAGAGCTGGGCGGTCCTGGCCCGCGGGATACCCTGGCCTGCCTGGGGTCCACCCACCCCTGCGCCCCTCGCCCTCTCACTGGGCCGGTGTTCTCCCCAGCCTTCCCACACTCAATAGGCAGCTCCCAGAGCTGGGCCCCAAGGGTGTAGCTACCTCCCAGGAGGCGCCTGCCTTGCTGTCCTTCTCCACCCACACGACCCAGAGCTGTGGCAAGAAGAATCTTGTTCAATCGTTTGCTTTCCCTGTCGTTCCTGAATTCTAGAACCCTAGATGTTTCTGAGTGGACGCCCCCACCGCCCAGTGAACACACCCTTCATTTGTTCGTGAAAACTCAGCCTCCATGTTCTGCACGTGGGACTGTTAGTTTTTTGTTTTTTTCTTTTTTTCTTTTTTCTTCCTTTTTAACTGAGGACCTAACATGACCCATGAACATCGGACATTATGGAGCAGAGAGCTTCGGCCCACAGCTGCAACAAGGAAAGAGCAATACAATTCTGGCTTAGTCTATGGTAAGGTACGGGTGCTTGTGATATGAGGAGATGCAGCTGAAGGCAACGCTCCACAAGGCTGCTTCACTGAGATTGTTAGGAAGGGTCGTAGGACATTTTGGTGATGTGCCTGCTTTTGAGTCACCCCAGCTCCTGTAGTGAAAGGGGATACAAGGCTCAGCTGGGGAGGAGGGGAAAGGGGTTACAAGGCTCAGCTGGGGAGGAGTCTTCCTCATCTGCTGTTAGAGCTGCTACATTTAGGGTGAATGGGTGTTTGCTCATGCCTCCTCAGGAAAAGCCACCCAGCAGCAGCTCGAGGGCACATCCAGCAGGACCTGCAACCTCTCCACCCCTGGCTTTCCCCCTCAAAAGCAGCATTGCCTTCAAAGACAATCAAAACCAACAGCTAACATTGCTGCAGACACTAGGTAGGGTGAGCCTCCCCCATGCCAGGGATAGTCAGACATGGGATGGGGATATAACTCAGTAGAGTTTACTTAGCATGCACAAAGACCTGCTCCCAACACCAAAGAGCACCAAACAAGGTGGGTGCTCGCCAGCTCAGGATTGGGAGGTAGAGGCAAGAGAATCAAGAGAGTTCAAGGTCACCCTCAACTACACAAGTACAAAAGCCAGCCTGGATGGATTTCATGACACTGTCTCAAAGGCAGACAGGAACATGCGATGATGTGCTGAGGACAGAGCCATCAACAAGACAGCCCAGACGGGGGTCTGAGGGTATTTCAGACACCCAGAATACTACAGAGACACCAGTAAGAAGATGCTCTGTGCAGGGCAGTGATGGCACACACCTTTAGTCCCAGCACTTGGGAGACATAGGCAGGCAGATTTCTGAGTTCAAGGCCAGCCTGGTCTACAGAGTGAGTTTCAGGACAGCCTGGGCTATGCAGAGAAACTCTGTCTCCAAAAAAGAAGAAGGAGGAGGAGGAGGAGGAGGAGGAGGAGGAGGAGGAGGAGGAGGAGGAGGAGGAGGAGGAGGAGGAGGAGGAAGAGGAAGAGGAAGAGGAAGAAGAAAAGATGCTCTGTGCATGTATGGCCAGTGCTCTAGTGAGTCCCATCTCCAACCCTATCACTGAATAATAATCACTGGGAATGCGGTACACTGGAAAAGAGACTTACCTAGGGTAAGTGAGTCCTTGGGTTCCATCCAAAACATGGCAACAATCAGTCAGGACGCTGGGGAGAAGTAGAACACAATTCCCTGCAATTTAATTTACCAGTTTAATAGACGTTTTGTTTTGTTTTGTTTTGTTTTCAAGACAGGATTTCTCTGTGTATCCCCTGGCGGTCCTGGAACTTGCTCTGGCCTCCAACCCAAAGATCTGCTTGCCTCTTTGTCCTGAGTGCTGGTATTAAAGGTGTGTACCACCACACTACCACACCTGGCTACTAGATTCTTTCTATATCTCCTTTGGGTGTCAGAGGAGAAAATAGGAAGAGGGCACACAGGAGATCCAAAACAAAATTATTTTGGCCAACTCAGGGCATCCAAGCTTCCTGATAATAGCTTGAGACAATAATGCCTCTTTCTCCCTTATATAGAAAGTTGCCCCTGCAGAACTGGCAGCAGCTTTACCATTCATCAGGCTCTCCAACCTTAGTGCAATCAGAGTAAACTCTACAGTTTGTATGGCTGCATAGGAAATGAAAATACAGTCTAGCAGGGCATGGGGGCATAGACCTTTAGTCCCAGCACTCAGGAAGCAGGCGGATATCTGTGTGTCTGAGGCCAGCTTGGTCTACAGAGGGAGTTCCAAGACAGCCAGGGCTACACAGAGAAACCCTGTCTCTAAAAACTATACCCTGCCCCTCCCCCACAACACACACACAGAGAAACACACACACACACACACAGAGAAACACACACACACACACACACACAGAGAGAGAGAGAGAGAGAAAGAGAGAGAGAGAGAGAGAGAGAGAGAGAGAGAGAGAGAGAGAGAGAGAGAGAGAGAGAGAGAACAGGATCCTGTGTTAAGGATCCTGTGACTTATTAAGAATTTTAAGCCTGGTCTTAATGGCTCACACCTGTAATCCAGCACTGGGGAGCCTGAGTTAGGGGGACTGTTGGATGTTCAAGGGTAAAGATTGAGAGCCCGTCTCAAAGAAAACAGAAGAATTTTAAGATGTTGACAGCAGAGCATGAGAAGGTTGCACAACTTGTCTAGGCACTCCGATCTTTTTCACTACATACCTGGCACTCTCATGAAGGTGACCATGTGTCTAACTCGGCCTGTGAGCTCCTGCCCATTGGGTTGCCTGGAGAAAGAAGCATCCCTCTGGCCTTCCCCACCCCCACCTTCTCTCTGAAGCTAAAAGCCCAGCACAGGTGATGGAAACTTCATCCTGGAGGCTAAAAATACAGCCGAGTGTGTCTAGGTCACCGAGCTAAGGGCTCAAGGTCTTTTGCTCAGTTATGGGATGTTGGGCTCCAGCCTCAGATGCTCACTTCGATGCTTCGCATGCCTGGGGAGTTTCGGAGACTTATTTCATGGAAAGAATTAGGATATCCATGGCAGCAGCTTGCCTTCAGGAAGATGCCGATGTTTGAGTCCGTTCGCCTGATTGCACTTTGCAGGCAGGTTCTTTTCCTCCTCCTGGGGAACCTGCCTAAGTGGTGGAATTTAGTCAGTCTAGCATTTAAAGCACTGCTTGGAATGAAGACTGGTCTGAAGGTTCTCACGTTGCAGATAAACACAACACAAAGGTGTCTGATCCTAAACGTCTAGAGCTTCTACTTAAAAGGCATGGTGGTGCACACCTGTAGCCCCGGCACTTTGTAGGCAGAGGTCTTGTGTAAGTATGAAGCCAGCCCGTAACCTAGGGGGTTCCATGCTATCAGGGGCTACATAATGAGGCACCACCTTAACAAAGAATTCCCAGATACTTGGGAGTACTTCTGATCGTACGACCGTATTTCACAGAGCCTCTCCCCCAAGCCTTCTGAAGGAGGACCAATGTGATGGTTGAGCAGAGAAAGGTACATGCCACCAAGCCTAGTGATTTGAGTTTGATTACTGGGGCTCACATGGCGGTTGCATATTGTCCTCTGACCTCCACATTCAAGCCTTCATACCCATGGGCACACCGAAAGACACACTAGCTGAACAATGTAATTTTAAACACATACACACACACACACACACACACACACACACACACACACATACATGAGAGAGATTGGGAATATAGGTCAATCAGTGGATTGCTTGTCTTGTAGCTGAAGTTGTGGGTTCTATATACAGCACTGAATAAACTGGGTGTAGTACACATTCCTGTAATCCCTGTAATCCCAGTACTCGGGAGGTGGAACAAGGTAGTGTAAGGCCAGCCTGGGCTACAAAGCCCTGCCTCACCTAAACGTCTGTCTGTCTGTCTGCCTGTCCACCTGTCTGTCTGTGGATCAAGCACATGCCTTCTACTACCGAGCTACATGTACCCATTTTCAACATTTCAAACAAACATCAGATCGTTCTCTCATCTTTTCCTCTGGACTTAGGCTTGGCTTAGCACTGAGTTGTTTTCTAATCCTAGCTCAGGAATAGAATCTCAGTGATAGGAAATTTAAGAGAGTCAGGAATTCACTGTTTTGATGGAGTAAGAGAAAAAAAGAACCTCTCTCTGGTCCTGGGTACGAAGAGTGATCATTGGGAACATTTGGGTGAAAATGAGGAAATGCAATCATCGAATTTAAAGTCAGCAGGCCAGTGGCCTGAGGGCAGACAGAAAGAACCTCAGTTACAGTCTCAGGTCCAAGGTCTGTGATTGGTGAGTTGAACTGAAGTCATGTGGTTGATCCACTGCATCTCAGGTCGGGACTCCACCACATTCTCTCTCCAAAGGTTCTCTGTCCTTTTGCATGATGAACCTCAGCTGTGTCCCCATATGGGCGTGGGAGTTTGCTGCTTGTACACCAAATAAAAACAACTAAGGAGATGGGGGAAATGCCACTGTGGTTTGAAGGGAGGCGCTATAAAGGGAGAAGATGAGGATTCATAAAAGCAGGTGCAATATCTTCTTGATTAGCTGATCCTCCAGAAGGAAAATAAGAGCCGAGAAAAGCTACAGAGAAGAAAGATTACAGGAGCTAAAAATACTAGGAAGAAAGCTTGGCTGAGCATCAGAGAAGGACAGATGTGTTTCCAAATAGAAGCATGAGCTTGCAGATGTCAAGGAGCTCAGCTCCAAATGTGGGAAGCAAGGGCTATTTAGATTGAGCTCAACAGAATACCATATTTTTTTTTTTTTTTTTTA
>NW_022196905.1:24903862-24953244 GCF_008632895.1 Mastomys coucha | reverse complement strand
AGGCTTCATAGAGCAAGACACACAAGGACGTATAGACATCCTCTTCCCTCAACCCTAAACTCTCCTACCAAGCACGAACTACCCCAACTCCGCTTAGATTCCATTAGATCAAACCAGGTGTTTTCAGGGTGATATTGCCGTGAAATCGATCCTACCACCCAGAGGAGATGACAGTAAGACCAAAACCCTCACTAGGCTTCAGGAACCTAAACCAAATACTGTTTGAAGCCTGACTTCAAGATTCTACAACCTCTGAGGCAAGAATCTCTGAAGAAACTAATTACTTTCCTCACTGTGCCACAGGTGCCCTTTCTCATCTAACAACACAAAGGATGTTCAAGAAATGCAGCATTGCAGAAAGTTCTACAACTGATTGTTCAGTGAAAATGAATTAAGAAAGGAGATCTTATGGAGATGGGGGGTAGAGCTCAGTGGTGGATCACTTACCTAGCATGCGAGAGGTCAGAGAAAGAGGGAGGGAGGAAATGAGAGAGAGAGGGGGGAAGAGGGAGAGAGAGGGAGGATGAGAAGAGGATGCTTTGATATCCAACTTGCATCAGAAATACTTTTTCCCTTAATGGGGGTCCATGGCTAGGCTCTATAAACCAAATTGATTGACATGAAAACCTGACTTGAAGGTCATGCCAAATGTTGGATCATGCCACTCAAGACTGGGCATCAGGAACTAGGGAGAAGGGCTGATAAACAGGTCACAGTGTAACATTAATAGAAGCATTATCTATTTTCTTTTTAAGCTTTCCAATAACATCTATTGTGTGTATATGTATGGCTGTTAGCGTGTGTATGGAGGTCAGAGGAATACTTTATGTATGTGTGTCATGTGTATGGCAGTCAGAGGAATACTTGCAGATGTTGGTTTTCTCTTTCCATTGTGTCCGTTCTGGAAGTCAAGCTCAGGTCACCGGGTGGCAGGCACTCTTACCTGCTGAGACATCACAATTGCCCTATTATATACTTGAAAATTTACTTTATTATTGTTTATATATATAAACATAAATGTATATATACACACATATATACATATGTATGTATGTGTGTGTGTGTGTGTGTGTGGTTTTGTTTGTGTGGTTTTGTGTGCCATGGCACACATAATAGAGATCAAAGAACAACTTTGTGGAGTTGGCACTCTTCTTCTACTTCTATGTAGGTTCTGGCAGGTGAACTCAGGTTCCAGCACTGCATTGCCAGGCATGCAGTGGCATCTTCATTCACTGAGCCATCCTGTTGGCCTTTATTATGTATTTTCTTTTTTAGAGGATATATTTGAAAGTAGGTGTGGTGTCACTAGCCTTTAATCCCAGCACTTAGGGGACAGGTCTCTATGAATTTTTGAGGCCCAGCCTGGTCTACAGAGTAAGTTCCAGGACAGCTTAGGCTACATGGTGAGACCTTGTCATGTTTGTATATTTATGCCACATGTGTGTATGTGGTGCCTATGAAGTCCAGAGGAAAGGATTAGATTTCAAAGTGTTTGTGAGTTGCTGGGAACTGAAATCAGGTCCTCTGGAAGAGCAGGAAGTGCTCTTAACTGCTGAGCCATCTCTGAACCCTCTTGCTAGCTACTCAGTTCAATCCAGATCACCTGAAGATAAAGTGCCACATCTCTTGCTTGAGATTCCTAGTGCAAGAATATTACATATTTGGCACCAACTATGTGGGCAGAGGTGCCCGGAACTCGCTCTGCATCATTCTACTTCATCCTCATGGTAATCATTTTGGAGGTGCTCTTGGCTGTCCCTGTCTCAGGGAGGAGAACATTTCAATTCGGAGAATGCTGAGGGATAATCTGGGATACCAGCTTAGGTAGAACAATCCCCAAGCCTAGAGGAAGTCTTGTGACAAGATAGGACTAGACCTGGGCCCAGGGAAGAAGTGGAGTCACTGTGACAACCGTAAACGGTCCAGAGCAACCTATGTGGACTTTGGCTGGATCCACTAGCCATAGGGACTGGGATGTTCTTCTTGAACAACTTGTGCCTCCATTTCTTCATTTGTAAACCATGTGACTGTAGGCAGCATTTCATAGGAGCTTAAATAGCATCTGGCCTTCAGTAACTCTTCAAGAAATATGAATTTTATTTATGCAGGAGAAATAGCACAGGTGCAGTTACTAAGGGTTGGGTTAAGGAGAATGGGTGGGTGTACCTTTAAGGTGCATCCAGCTGAAGTGAGCCATGTGGACAGAGGGAAGAAACTAAATCAAATGCGAAGAGTGCAGGGCTGGATCAATGGCCCCACACTTGAGAGCACCTGCTGGTCTAGTGGACAAGAGTTTGGGTCCAAGCACCCACATGATGGCTCCCAGCTGCCTGGAAGTAACTGTAGTTCCAAGAGATCTGGTGCCTTCCTCTTGCCTTCATAGCAAGTTGTGCAGGTAGGCATACACACACACAAATAATTTAAAATAAATACTGTTAAAATATGAATAGTGGGGCTGGGGCTAGAGGTCAGTGGAGAGTGCTTCTCTAGCATGCTTGAGACCCAAGGTTCAAATGCCTGGCATGAGGGAGAGCGGGGGAGATTGTTTCAAGAGACATCCGTGTAAATAGCTGTGAGCCAGAAGTTTCAGTGTTCCCCAGAAACTAAGTTGTGTCTTCATCATCACTGAATGGCAAAGCTAACAGAGTGAATGTGGTGGGCAAGTGTCTGGAAGAAAGCTGATGTGAAATTCAAACGAGATGGGGAAGAACGCTGGGCGTGGAGGTACATGCCTGCAAGCCATCCCAGTACTCAGGAGGCTGAGGCAGGAGGATCATGAGTTCCAGAACACAGTCTAGGTGGCATTATATAAGGGAGACTGTGGTGGTGAGGAGGGAAGCTGGGAAAGGGAAGGAAAACAGGATGACTCTCAAACTAGGGCTTCCTGGTCTCCACCAAGCAGAGTCAAATGCAGTGACTGTCCGATGACCTACGAGCATGGTGCCATCTCTCCAGGATTCGCTGGTTTGGAAAGATGTTTTCCTGTCTGGTTTTAGGTATTTGCAAACCCTTCCCAAAGACAAACCATTTCCAATGTCCCTCTATAAAACTGACCCACCTCTTGGGAGATGGAGCCAGAGTCTGCTGCTGAATAGGTGGCATTGTCTTCCAAGTGCCTGTGGGCACACACAACGTGGGCCTGGGGGTGGCTCTACCGTAGGGCAGCCTGTGTTGTGGTCGGCCTGCCAGTTTTGATTCACTCCAGGGACAACAGTTGAAATTTCAAACAGGCAACACATGGTGATTCCAGGAGTCCCTGCCAGACACATACTTTGTTTTTCCATCCTTTCACCCTCCTCCCACTCTGGAAGGAGCCTCCTTTGGCATTCTGTGTATGAAAAAAAAAAACCAAAACCACCAACAGGACCTGCACCTGATAAGGAGGGAGGCATTGCCCAAGAGTTCCCAGGAAGAGGCGGTCTTTGTTCTCATTTCCAGGCCTTTATAATGCTAACAGCTCTAATTACTGCATTTGCCATGGGATGTAAAATAAAACCACATTCCAGAAATCATGTCATCTCCTTGGGCAAGAGGCGCAGGGAGAGGTGCTCAGGGATGCAAGATCGTGTTCTTTCATTTCTGGTCCCCTAACCTTGGCAGCTATTTGGATAAATTAACAGTACCCTCTTTATGTGCACACATCAGGATGATCTTGCCATCTGTACCACATAATCTGGTCTGCATGTCTGCTGGTATTTTACATAAAGTGTGCTTCATAAGAAGACTAGGATCTTTTCCCCAAGCCATTGAAGGAAAATGAAGACATTTTGGAGCTTCTTCTAGAAATCATTTGACCATAAAATATGATGATGTAATACCTGACCACACCCACTTCACAAACCAAAGCGCCATCAGAAATCCTGGAGTGAATAGCTCAAAACTGCCTGCATTGTCACCCAGAATCTAGACAGAGATTTGCTTCAGATGAGAAAGGCAGGTGACTAGACTAGACATATGAAAGAAACAACACACAACAGACAGACATGGGGGAAGGGGAGTAAAAGAAAAATACAAGCCAGGCAGTGGTGGCGCATACCTTTAATCCCAGCCCTTGGGAGGCAGAAGCAGGCGGATTTCTGAGTTCGAGGCCAGCCTGGTCTACAGCCTGAGTTCCAGGACAGCCAGGGCTACACAGAGAAACCCTGTCTTGAAAAAAAAACAAACAAACAAAAAAAAGAAAAACACACATTTCTTCCCCCTACTAAGATAGCTAAAATAAAAATTAAGGCACCCAAAATATGGTAATTTTATTTAAAAATATTTATTATGTATATGTGTATGAGCCTGATATATGTTGATTATTAAGGCCACTTAAGAGGCAGGAAGGGCTTTCAATGCCAGACTCCCTTAGTAAACAAACCCTCAAGGCCTGAAGAGCCCCAGCAGCCAAGCCCCTCCCCCAGACCTCCCTAACTCTCATAATTCTGTTTCCAGCCTCTGTAACTGTCACAAAGGTCATCCCTAGCCCCCCTACCCCCAGCAGGACTCTCCCCAGATTATGTTAATTTGGGGTGAAAAGTCTGAACAAAAACTACCAATCTCTGAATAGGAAAACCTACCAATCCCTGAACTTCCCATAGAAACCCACCAACCTCTGAGCATGAAAACACACCAATCCCTGGGCTCCCCTAAGCTCAGGACTTGAAATCCCACCAATCCTCACCCTGTAAATCTCCACCTCCCCTACCAAGAACCCCTATAAAAGCACTGTGCTTTGTCCAATTGCCTGCTCCTTCTCAGAGGCAGCCACCCCTAGATTTATTCCTCCACACCCTGGACCCTTCAATAAATCTGTCTGGTGTGACTCTCATCAGAAGAAGCCAAGGAGCAATGGAAGTGAAGAAGTGGAGCAGGGTGAAGGTTCCTGAGCTCTTCAGCTCAGCTGGGGATCCCCTCCCCTGGGAGCCTCGACTAAGGAAACTTCCTCTCAGAAATGTGTGGTTCCTGGGCTCCTATGCTCAGGATGCCCTTCCCTTAGAACACCCCAGAGCTGCGTGGTTGCTGGTCCCAGGACACCTTCCCATCCAAGTAAAAGGCCAACGATATGTGTACTATCTATGTGCGGGAAACCAAGGAGGTCAGAAAAGGTGTTGGATCCTCTGAAATAGTAGCCAGCTACCAACTGCTGAGTTCTCTATTCCCTGATTTCATTTTTGTATAGGTGACATTTCTTAAAAAGCCAGGTCTTCTATGTTTAATCACACTTACCAAATTGTTCCCAGTCTCAGGAAGTACACTTTGCTCTTTATGGACTCAGAGTGTATTTCCCTGTTGAGTGGCTGGCTCTTGCTATCAGGTTAGAAGGTACAGTCCAGCAGGATTTACCTGCTGTCATTTGTGTTTGAATGGGCAGGAGTTGTGACTGTAGCTTATACAGAAGTCTTGCAAGATGGTCCCATTTCTTTCCTGCCTGTTGTGGATTCATCTTTCCAGCAGGCAAATTGCCTTATGCTCCTACTAAGCTCGTCCTGACTCCAGCTTCCTGCCCCAGAGTGCTTTTAAGAACCAAAATATCATGACCTTTAAAAATTCACATCTTTCTCTTACTTGCTATTAAAAAAAAGTCTAGACGAGCAGGAGGCACAAAATCCAGCTAGATTTCTAAAGTCTGGGGCAATGGAATAACATGTAAAATGATGTTAAAGCTTAGTCTCTTAACATAACTCTAGTTTCTTCATGGGAGCTGCTCTTTAACAAGACAAAAAAAATTCATTTCCCCTCTTTATTTCTAACACCCAACCAATGTGAGACATTGTCCCAGCATTCCTACCTACGGACTCCAATAATCCATCTCACTGAACACCAGGCTACAGGACTGCTATGTGGTCCCAGCATCTGTGCAGTCAGAATGGGTGTAAAGCAGACTAGCACCCAGCACCAGGTACCACTGGGAAGTGGTAAAGAGCCAGTAAATTGTCAATTCATTCTCTCTAGTCAAGGTTGTGCTCAGAGGCAACTGAAGGGTAAATGTTATTGGTGTGCCTTCCAAGCTCAGAGAAACAAAATCCTTGAAGGGACTGAAGCCCAGTGACAGCATGATGTTGAAAGGCACAAGAGTCATAGGAAATATTAAGAGCAAGTGGCCAGTAGGCCAGCTGGTAGAGCACAGGTTTGCAGGTGGCATCAGAGAGGTAACCAACCAGCAGTGGTAAGATGGGATGGGAGGAAGGAAAAGCCAAAGGCAGAGATTTCACTACTAAGTGATGAAAATCCTTAAGTTGAACACAGGACTGGGGTAGAAATGTCTCTGTGATAGAGATGGGACACCAGAGCTACAGTTAGGAGATTTAGGGTTTATCCTATGTTTAGTTCTGTAGGACGACTTTATATACATAGACAAAAGGATGTTGACAGTGAGGGAAAATAAAGAGGAAAAAGGTGCGTAGTATATGCTTCTGTATACACAGCTGGGGTACCCATAGCCTGTGAACTCGCACTCATAGAACGTGGCAGCCAGAGGCCTGACCTGATGAGTACAGTCCTATCACTTTATGGTGGTCAGCAGAACTCAGAATGTCTTAGAGACTGGCTGTCAGGGTCCTAGTCTCAAGTGTGTGTCTTGATTTTATCATATAAGATGGTACTGGCCCTTCTCTCACAAGGTTCCATGAAGAATAAATGAATTAATATATGCAAAGGCCTTTTGGATGAGTTGGCAAAGAATAAATAGGAGCTTACTTAGTATGCAATAGATGTCAGTTGTAGTTATGAAGTCCCTAAGCTTTGTGGCCTTGGACAAACCAATTCCAATTTCCCTACCTTTAAATCCACCTCTGCTGACTCTACAGGGTTCTAGGGAATACTTAGTGACATATGTAAAGGTATTCAGTAATGAGACCATGCTAGGCAAATGCTGGTTGTTGTTGTAGTGTAGACTCAGACACAAATCCATGGTAATTAGTCTGAGTTCCCTTCTCAAGTTTTAACTTTGATATCTCTGCTTTCTTCTTGGCCTGAGTAAAGAAAGTTCAAAGGAGAAAAAGTAACAGTCAGCCAAGATCTTAAGGACAGATATGCCAAACATTCAGCCACTACCGAAGAGTTGTCCAGGGACAATGGGCTGACAGCCTGCAAGGGCCGGACACTGCTTCCTGAAACCCAAGAGGAACAGCAGTTGGAGGTCATGCCAACCATCCATGGCATCCTCACTGAGGGTTACCAGGCTCTGTATCACACAGTGGTAGAGTCCATGCTGGGAGATCCTTCTGGAAGCCCCAAGAGGTACAGCTCAGAGCTAGGCAAGGCCATTAAACAAAGGCTCTGTGAAGCTTTGCAGTCAGCTGCCACCAGGAGTGCACGGAGGGGCCTGAAGCTGGGAGTCACTGAGGAATGGCCCAAGCTAGGATAAGAAATAACAAGACCTCATAGAATTGGAGTCTCCTCTGCAGTATGTCTGAAAAATAAGCTGTACCTTTCACCTAATCTCAGAATGCTTTACAAACTAGTGACAACCCTCCCAGAGAAAAGAGACAAAGTCTCAGGTTTTTTTTTTTTAGGGGTGTGGGGGAGACAGGATCTCTCTACATAGAGCTGGCCATTCTAGAACTCACTATGTAGACCAAGCTGAACTTGAACTCAGGGAACTACCTGCCTTTGCCACCACTAGAATTAAAGGTGTGAGCCACCAAGTCCAGCTGGTTTTCTGGGGATGGCACAGGGCAGGGGAAGGGAAGTGTGGGGATTGGATCTAGAGCCTTGACTCTTGGCAGGTGCCCAGGCACCAGCACATCTTTTACTTTTTTGAGGCAGGGTTTCATTACATTGCACAGGAGGCTAGCTTTGGATGCACTCTGTAGTCCAGGATAGCCTGAAAGATGTGGTTCCTGCTTCAGGTTCCTGCCACACACTGATACTCAAGGATATCACCCACAGATTCCAGCCAATACTCTGATGACTGGAAATACCCCATAACTTGGAATCTGTCACAGGCATCTCTGAGTAAGAAGGAACGCAGAGCACTGGCCCAGGCTCTAGACTTTAGGAGCCACAGCAATGACCACATGTAACACGTACTTGATAAAATTGTATTTTTTTTAACAGTCATTTGTACAATTTGTTACAAAACCATAGAAGACTACAACTTGCTTCAAATCATTTTTGGTCTGCAAATATGTAAAATCTGTGTGCAATTATCATATATTTACAGGGCCTTGTTAGTCATTTTCAATGATTATTTTAACAATGTCACACTCTCAACATAAGACATGGCTTAGATAAATATATTAGTAAATAAATATTCTGAGAACATATTTCCATAAATGAAATGTGCTGCTATACATATACAGAATATACATAAGTTGTTTTCTAGCTTTTAAAACAGTTTTTAAAATGGTAATGTTGAAAAAGAGCCCTTAGACCATTTATTTTATTACAAAAAATCTTTATAAAATATTAAGTGCTATGGGAGAAATAAAAAAATTAAAATAGCGTCGTTAGACCAACACGATACAAAAAGGAATAAAAAATGCAGATCAGTTTAAAAGATGATACTTTCAAATTCTTTTACAGACCACATTTTAAAAGCATTAGTCCTGTGTGAACTTTGAGACCAGAAGCACGTAGGGAAGGGACTGAACCACAGGACTAAAGATAGAACCTAATAAAATAGTCTGGGCCTGGAGGAGAGGGGATGACGCTCAGCTTCTAGAGCTGCGACCACGGAGACACCTCACGGTACAGAATGACTAACTTCCATTTTCATGTGATTGATTCTAGATTTTGGGTTGACATGGCTGTTTTACACCCAGGGCTGGTATCAAGCCCACACTTGCTATCACAGAGGCAGATGCTATAGAGGCTCTCGGGGATAGTGAGGTGCTCCTTGTCCATGGCTATACAATTCCCACCACTGACATTCCTCTTCCATCTTCCCCTCTCCCAAAGAGGGTGCAGTCAGTACTGGGAGTCTTAGAACTTCATAGACATTATTTCTTCTGATTTAAATGGTGACATAAGGTAGGTTTTATTCTGGTCTGATATGGCAACATGAAGATGATAATTGTTTCTAAATTTTCCTTTTGTTTCTACTAGCCCAGAACTACAACAATTACAAGTGCCTGTCACCCACCGATAGCATTATTTCAAGGAAGAGTTGGACTTGTTTATTTGACTCTGTCTAGTGGCATTCAAATTCTCTACTCATCTATGAGTATTGAGAAGTGGTTTTCTAGCCAGGCAAGACAAAGGCAAAGTCTTTTTGGGGTCTGTTTCAACCAATGGAGAAATATGCACATACAGACACTAAAGACAAAAAAAGCAAAACCAGAAACAACAAACATCTCAACAATGAGAAGCTGTGCTTTGCAGTTCATGTTAAAAGCTGTAACCCCCATTGCCCCTGCACAGTAAGGCAAGCTGCTGTTCTTAGCAGCTGCTACTCCTGGCCCCAGAAATAAAGGCAGCCCCGATCACATGTCAACAGTTTAGGCCCTTCTCACACCCTCAGCAACAGGTGCACTGGGCATAGCCCAGGGGAGGAGCCTCAAGAGACAAAACCCCAGAGTTGGGCAGAAGAACAAATTTCACCATGGCTACTTCCTAAAGGGCAAATAACTGGATCACCTGATGTGGGACTTCTTTTGTTAGATTCTGGATAGAAATAAGTAAATGTCCTCATTCTAGGATGGAGTTTTAAAGAATAAAGTATTCATCTCAAAATGTGCAGTCTGGACCCTGGGACAACTTCCTGGGAGCCTAACTGGGAAGAAGGGTCATTTCTGTCTTTGGCAGCCCAGGTGGTCCCCATTCTGTAACTGAGCTTTTAGACCCACTGGGCCAAACTCTTCCCGATGGCAAAAGACATCTGCTAAATGAATGACTAAAAGTGACCAGAAATTAGCGAACACAGGCCAAGCCGATTAGTTTCCTCTAAGGAAAAGAAAATACTTTTAAGAACAAGGACTATTTTGAATAAAAAGGATTACAATCCCTGAAGTGATTTTTAAATAGATTCTCTCTCCCTTTTAAAAATAAACAAAACATCTTAAAAAAATAATAACAACAAAAACAACCAAAAGTGGTTTGGGTTTAAAAACTCTCCCCCTTAAAAAAAAGAGGCTGGAAAAAATATACAAAAGCCTACCCTTTGGGTCTGAACTATCTGATAGTCTGTCTCGTGGAGAATCAGTACATAATAGTGCATCAGGCAGACAGGCTAGCAGACATCTGCTGGCAGGGTGAGCCACTGCAGCCACCAGGCAGAGGCCTGTCTCTGGAGATGGGAGACTAGTTCAATTGGAGCTTAGTATACTCCTGTGGTTCAAGCATGTGTCTCCCGGGAAGGCAACCTAAGGGGACAACAACTGAGGGATGTGGCTGCCCCAGACCCATGGGTACAACTGTGCCCCAGCATACCTTTCTAGGGGTGGTGCACTGCTATTGAGAGGAGAGCTTGTTCCTCTAGTCCCACAGGACACCAAGGCCACAAAGCAACATTCCTCCTGGGTGTCCACCCTTGTACACCCCATTTAAATCACCCCTGCAATTGATGGCATGAAGCCCAAAATGATTTTACAAAAGACTCGAAGGCTAGACAGGGTGAGAGTGTCTCTTCCCTTGCCCAGTGGTCAGAGTGCAGGAGAGCCCCTAGTAACAGGGCTGGTCATAGTCACAGCCTCTGCTGGGATAAAGACCTCCATCTCTGTTCTTATTTGGGATGATGAACCAAAAGGAACAGAAGAGAACGGGCAGAAATGTCTCCAGTAAGCTGGGCCTATGCAATAATAGTTTGACACTGCCCCGACTTCCTTCCTGTTCCATTGCTGCCTGCAGGTGTGGGCAGGAGAGGTGCGGCTTCCCAGAAGCCCTCAAGTCCAGATTTGCCTCAAAAAAGGGAAAAAGGCAGCTGTGTATTGGAGTTTGTACCCATATCAACTAGCTTTTTACTTCAAGTTTCTGGTTCATTTTCAATAAGGCAGGTGTAACCCTGAGCTTTTCAAAGGCCTGAGGTCCCTCCAGGGAGACGACAGTATCGACACATGATGTGGTTCATTTAATGCAGCAGTGATTTTTTTTTTTCAACAGAAGTTGGTAGTTAGGGTTCTTTAAAATATATATTTAAATAACTTTTTACATTTACATATAATATCTTAGAAAAAAAGCAGAGAACTCAATCCCACACACCTCAGAAACCCAAGCACACATTACAAAACAGAACAACACATTATTAAAGAGGCAAAGGACTCAAGAGATTTTGTCTGTTGGTTTGTTAATGGGGAAGGGATGCCACAGGGTGGCTCACATTTTGGGTTGAGGAGGGCTCTCTTTATTACCACTTTTGTGTTTGTCAAAGCTAAAATATATATATATATATATATATATATGTGTGTGTGTGTGTGTGTGTGTATATATATATATAGTAGTTTTGAAGGAAGCCAGACTTTGAAGTCTCCGTACAATTCACGATTTCTACATAAGAGTTCCTTCTGAGCTCAAGCTCCCGTACCGATGCCTGGGCCAGATCCTGGTCCTGGGAGAGAGAGGGAGAACAGTCATCAAGAGTGTGGAGAGAGCCAGCACAGCAGGCTTTGGGCAGTATGTATCAGGTAAGGTCCTTGAGCATCCCTGTCCTCTGTCTATGGGCCCTTGGATGTGACAGTTCATAGTGGTGAGCTGGCTGTGTGTGATGAAGGGGCAGCAATGGCTCCTTTCCTGAGGAGCTCAAGTCTACATTGAGGGCAGCTGTCGGGGTGGGGGGTGAGGAGGTCTCCCTTGATGGCCATACTGGATCTTCTGGAAGCCCTAAGATGTCATGGAAGCATAGGTAGAAATGAAGTTAAGTAAATCCCCAGGGGAGACCCCTCGCAGATCACACAGATTTTCCCACGAGGGGCTTGGCTTGAGATGACTTAGGAAATAGCAAAGGGAGCGATACTGATGGGGAGAGGAAGGCTGTAGAGCTGAGATCGGAAGGATCTCAGATGGAGATGGAAATGAACCTGACATGCTGCGGGAACAGGACAAAGGTGGGATCAAAGGGAGCATCTCCATTTAGAAGATATCTTATGCTGGGCAGTGTTAGTGAATGCCTTTAATCCCAGTACCCAGGAGGCAGAAGCAGGGAGATCTCTGAGTTCAAGACCAGTCAGGTCTACACAGAGAAACCCTGTCTCAAAAACAAAACAAAAACACTCAAAAACAGACAAAGGTAACTGAAAGTCATTATAGCATTTCTAGTATAAAGACTGTGACTTGGGCTTCCCAAGTGGGACAGCAAACAATTGCAGTCAGGACTTTGCTCTCTAATAGGCACAGAGATGGACTAAGGGGAACCATAGGAGATGCAGAATAGTTAATAAAATTGAGATATGCTTTTGGGATATGAAGTATCTGATGGGAAGAGATGCCAACACCATAGATAGAGGGTTTAAGGATGGGTAGGGCTGAAAAGCAATGTTTGAAAGTCATCAGGTACAGAAGCCAAGGACACAGAGGAAGCCAAACAATAAAGGCCTGAGACAAGGATTCCTATACAAATACTACTGTCATCTGCTCTCACCTGAAGCCTCAGCAGCCAGGGCATGGGACTCCTGAGTGTCCTGGGGGGCACCTGAGAGGCTAGCCCTGGAAGCATCTGCCTCCTCTGGAGAGCAGCCAGGCTGCACCTCAGCTTGGTAACATGGAGCCCGTTCCTCTTCCCGGGTTGTCCCCAGACTCCAGTGGAGTCGGGGAACATCCAAGCCCAGTGCCCCACCCCAGGGGCTGTGGCTGTGCATCCCTTGGCAGTCTTGGGGCAAGCCCAAGTCACAGTCTACATCCTCTGGAATAATGGGGATGCGCTGGCTCAGGTCCCGGGGCCCTGCACAACAGCTGGGTGGGGGTTCCTCGGTGAGTGTGTACTGCACACTCACTGAATAGTCCTCAGTGTAGCAGCCATTGCCCCTGCCAGCATTGTGGGCCACCTGCTTCTCTTCATAGAAGCAGCAGGGCAGACCCTCATATTTCACCCCATCTGTTCTAGGATAATGGTCTGAGTGAAGGCCATACAGGCCCTGGGAGTTCCCTAGTTGGGGCTCCCCACTTGGAGGGTTGCAGTCCTCAAGGAACCGGGGACCCAGGAATAAGCTGCTGCCACCTGCAGTTGTTCCTATCCCAGAGCCCAGGGTGGAGGGCTGGGGCTCGAAGCAGCAAGCACATGATGGTCCCTCTGGGCCCCCTTTCCAGGTCCTCCTGAGGTCCAGGGCGGCCCCAGGAGAAACCTCGAGCCCCACTTCTGAGGTAGAGCTGTTGGGCCCTCTGGGTTCCAGCGAGGAGTTGCTGCTGTAGTTCATCTCCAGGCTGCAGGTGGACAGCTGGTCCCCTGAGGGAGAGGCAGGGCTTAGCCATGGCTCACCCCGCCCAGCACCTTGATTGTGTGCTGCTGGGAGCTCCTCTGGTGGAGGGGAGCCCTCAAGGTGCACAGCAGGCCCCCGGCTGCGGTAGATGAAGGGGTCATAGTCGCTGCTGAGGGAGCTTCGGAAGGTGGAACAGCTCCCGTATACACCTTGGTTGCTGACTTCTGTGCAGTCTACCACGGAGTCACTGGAAGAGCAGCGGCACTGGCCAGAGCTGTTGCTGCTGCTATCACTGCCAGGACAGTCAGCCAGGTAGCCACTACACACAGAACGGTGCCCGTGGTAGCAACTGAAGCTAGATGTGCTGCCGCTCTCCACATGGGCCGGAGAGGCCATATGCACCACTGTGGGGAAGAGCAGGCTGCTGCCACCACTTGGTGGGAAGGCACGGGATTGGCCCCTGGGTGTGACACTGGGTACTGGCTGGCCCTCCTGCTCTGGGTAGCTGAGACCCTGGAAGTAGTAGTGTTGGTACATGGTCTCATACTGGGAGAAGCAAGCTGCCTTGGAGAAGCTGCGGCTGCTGAACTTAGGCCTGCGGAAGGGATGAGCTGGTGAGTAGGCCCGGTGTTCCAGGCCACAGCGATGAGGGGCCAGAGTGTGGTCCAGGTGCAGGGGTGGGTAGCCACGGATGTAGGTGGGTGTTTGTGGAGAATAGAGGTTCTGCTCCCCATGCCGGTCCATGGTTAGCAGTGTGACAGGGTTGCCATGGGAGTCCATACTTGTCCTGGTAGGGTATGCTGGGATGGCGTTGGTCCTATGCACACGGCCTGGGTAATGTACTGGTAGGGTCACTCTTGGCTGCCGACCACGTGTAAGGTTGCTTGTCTCCACACAAACAGCACCTGGATTTCCCTTTTGTTCTGGAAGAGGTGGAGAAAACAAGGTAATGGGGTAGAGACTGAAGCATCAAGTGGAACTATGTGCCAGGGAAGTCTATACTTGACCCTACCACACTGTAAGCTGACTCCAAGTTGAGCTGAGCTGGTAGAGGCTGACCTGTCTCTTCTCCCACCTCCCCACATAGAGTCTACAGAGAGCAAAACAAACACAAAGATGAGAGTGCCCTGTACATGGGTACAGTGCAAACACTGCTATTGCATATTCATCATCCCCGTGTCCCTGGAAACAACCCTGTAGTATAGGCCTGGGCAGTCAGAGTTACTGTCATCTGTTAAAGAGATGGGGCCTTAGGCTTAGGGAGGCCAGGTCAGGATGCTGAGGGCTTTTTTTTTTTTTTTTTTCCCTCAGACTTGTACCCCAGACTGGCCTCCAACTTGCCACAAAACTAATGATGACCTTGAACTTCTGCTTCTACTTCCCAAGTATATACAAGTTTATATCACCATACCCAACTAGGATCCTATTTAACTAGAAACTCAAACTTGAACATAAGATGATTTTCTTTAGAGGGACTAAGGGAGCTGTCAAATCTAGGGCTCTGCACATACTAGGCTAACAGTCTACCACTGAGCCGAATCACTTGCAGCTCAAAGTGATCCTTAATGCCAGGTTCTGCTTAGAGTTTGTGCAACCAGCTTCTAAAACCTAAGGCCCACACCTGCAGGTCCGGAAGACCATGCTGTGTTGGTTTAGCTTGCTCATGAGCCTACAGCATCCATCATGCACTTGTCATACTTTGTAGGGTGTGTGGCAAGGCCTGTAATAGTTACCTATGATGTTGTGCCGACAGTGAGGGCAGGTATGGTGCTGCAGTAGCCATGGATCTACACACTTCCTGTGGAACCGATGGGTACAAGGGATGACCCGAAGCTCCTGCAGAGAGAGAGAAAGAACACAGACTGAAGGATGGGCTGAAGAGAGGGTACTTCTGCCTTCAGTCTCACACATATGCTTCCTTCAGTGGAGCCTATGGGGGACAGGAAGCCCTGTGCACTGTACTGGTGTCCCCTGCTGTAATATGGATCCTAAGTGTTCCTAGCTTGGCAGTACCAGTGAAGGGAGCCAAGTGGGACCTGGTCTCCTTTCTCCCTCTTTTTGTGTCCTCCTGGATAATTTTATTAGCAGGCAAGCAGTATGTCTCACCAGTTGCTCAGAGGAGAATGGAGGAGGGAAGAGAGCCATGCCACTTGAGTTAAGCTGGCCTAGAGTCAGATATATGGAGAAAGAGCAAGGGAGCCTACAGCATGAGAGAAAGCACGCTTGGAAAGGAAACAGAAGGAAAGGAGAAGGCCCACTCTTCTGAGCAATTCATGGCTGTGTGTTAGAAGACTTACAGGGCTGCATGACTGCCTTAATTTTTACTTTTAATTATGTGTATGCATGCTTGATATCTGTGCATATGAGTGTAGTTGTCTGAGAATAGAAGAGGGTGCTGGGAACTGAAGTCAGATCCTCTCCAAGACAGACATGCGCTCATAACTACTGAGGCACCTCTCCAGTCCTAGCCACTGAATATTCTTGCCATGGTATGCTGCCTCTCTATAAGTCTAATAAAGGACTGTGGTCAAGTGCATGGGTTAAAATGTCCAAAACTGGGCTGGAGAGACGATTCAGAAGTAAAGAGCACTGGCTGCTCTTCTAGAGGTCCAGAGTTCAGTTCCCAGCCACCACATGGTGGCTCATAACCATTTGTAATGGGATCCGATGACCTCTTCTGGCACACAGGTGTACATGTACACAGAGTACTCATATACATAAACCAAATAAAATCATTAAAAACAAAAGTCTAAAACTATGTGTTTAAACAAACCTTTGCTCTTTTATCTTTTATTACTGCAAGCATTTGTTACAGAAATGGAAAGTCAAGGTACTTCGCATTCTCTTCCCTAACTTTAAAGGCCGGTTTCATTTCTTGAAGTATGGCCCATAAGGAGAAGGAAACTGCCCAATCCACCTGCTCCAATCACAGCTATCAGGGCTAAAGGACAAGGAGCATAAGGAAGCAGATTTCTTTGTAGGAGCTGGAGGCACACCTAAGTACAAAGCCATAGGTCAAGGAACACAGGGCTTACAGGGAGAGTAATAAACACCCCAGGCCACCTATATTGCTATAGATCTGTGGTTCTCAATCTATGGGTCAAGACCTCAAAAAATTATTGGAAAATACAGATTTGTACATTAAGTTTCATAACAGTAGCAAAACTATAGTTATTTAGTAGTAATGAAAATTATCTTACGGTTGGAGGTCACCACAACATGAGAAAC
Source organism: Mastomys coucha (assembly GCF_008632895.1). NCBI lineage: Eukaryota > Metazoa > Chordata > Mammalia > Rodentia > Muridae > Mastomys > Mastomys coucha. The sequence goes on along the minus strand of NW_022196905.1, from coordinate 24,936,745 downwards.
TACATTAAAGGGTCACAGCATTAGGAAGGTTGAGAACCACTTGGACTATAGATGGTTGCCTCTAAGTACCCTTGAATGAGGTCAAGTAGAAAAGGAACGCTTGATGGGGCCACTTGGTTTCTAAGGAAAGCAGTCAATTTGAAAGAAAACCACAGTATCTTCCTGACTTGTTCTTATTCCTTTCCTTTTCTTTTCCCTCCAGCCTGACACAGTGATATTCAAATAAATAGCCAATGTGGTGCTTTAGAATGCCTGTCTCAGGGTTGAAGAAATGGCTTAGTGGTTAAGAGCATTGGCTACTCTTCCAGAGGTTCTGAGTTCAATTTCTAGCAACCACATGGTAGCTCACAACCATCTGTAATGGGATCTGACGCCCTCTTATGGCACACAGGCATACATGCAAATAGAGTGCTCATATACATATATAAATAGATAACTCTTTAAAAAAAAAAAGACTGCTTGTATCTTCTCAACTAAATAGCCTTTGTGAGCATCTAGTATGCTGGTTGGTGTCACAAGTGCAGACACAGAATGAAGCCAGTTGCCAAGTTCACAAACCAAGAACCTGCCTGGGCTAGGTTAGAACCCAGGAGTCTGTACCTACAGTCTATGCAAGAGTATCATCCAAGGGCCTGTGTACAAACACACTTCCACCCAGTAATCTACACATTGGGGGGCCATCTTATTCAGGGGCTGTCCAAGGCCTGAACTCTCAGGCAGTTTGCTCCCTAGTTTGTATATACCTATCCACCTGGAGATAGACATAAAGGTAGCAAAATATGTGAATGGTGGTTCTAAGGTGATCCTGACACGTGCAACTATTAATAAAGAGCTAAAAGTGAAAACAAAAGGCATCAAATCTCTTGACTTTTTCCAAGTAAACTCATTACTTAACTAGTTCTTCAAAGCAAAGCAAGCAACTTGTTCTTACATCTACATATTTTCTGTCCAACGTGTGCATTTTTTCAAAGCCAGGATCTTAAACTCACAATCCTTTTGAGTAGCCTCTCAAGTGCTAAAACTACTGGCATGTGCTACTACCCTAGCCGACCATGTACTTATTAGCTAGACCATCTATTGAGTATTGTGTTTTCCTAACCCCAGGAAGAAATGTCTTTAGAAGCCTACACACTGAGTCTAGGTTGTGGGGAACTCTGGTCATGGTCATGGTGGTCCCCAGCCCCTCTTGGGGCCTGCATATCCCTCCCCACCCAAGGCAGGCCCTGTTTCTGCAGCTACCTCTCCATCAATGTACTTCTCCAGACAGATGGCACAGTCGGATGTGGAGCCACTGCTAAGTGTATCCAGGGCCCCACAGCTTCCTTCCCGGCGCCCCTTGTTCTTGGAGTTGAACTTTCTGGTTTCCATCTTCTCCAGAGCCTGCACGGCCAGTCTGTTCATGGAATTCTGCATGGCAGAGCATAGTCAGTGTTGGTACACGTTAACAGTGGTAGGCATACCCCAGGCCATGGCACTCAGGACACTGGGACAGACAAAGCTAATCTCACTTAGGTCAATCAAACAGATCCTTGAGAAACTGTTCAAAACTCATATTGCTATTGTATTTCCCATGACACTGACTCTACTATAAAGTCTTGTCTTCAAGAGGAAAGGCAATTCCCTGTCTCTAATACTTCCCAATTCTGTGCAACACTGGGTTTTAGAAGGCTATAGGCCAAATGTCCCTCCTTGTTGAAGGAAGCCAGGGGAATGAGACAGTTCATGTGAGTGCTCAGCATCTGATACACAGTGAGTGTACAAATACTAGCCCCTAATCCTGTCTTGTTGGTGGCCCTCAACCCTCCTGACAACTGAAACCTTCTCCTTTTGACAGTCACTATCTAAAGAACCGTCTCTTCCAAGATGTCACACTGCCACATATCTCAAAGTCTAGTTTCCTGCTTTCCCTCTTACCACCCTCTGCCTATAGGTACTTCTCTCTTGTAAGCCACAGTGATGGGGTTGCTAGAGCTACCTATAGCTACCTGTCCATCAACATTCAACAGATGGACCTGGCAGAGGCAAATTTCATCACAAGACCTAGAAGCCTGACAGTCTGTATTTCTGCCTACCTCAGATTTACGTAAGGAGCAAAGTCTCATACTCCAAAGCAGCATTATTTAAACATTTTCCTCAAAATACTAGTTTGGAACACCCCCAATGTGAGGCCTTTGTGGGTAGGCCTGCTCTTCTCAACATGAGGGCTCAGTATAAGGTCTAGTATCCTCTGAGCCACTGAGATAGCACAGGTGCCATAGACAACAGGCTGGTCAGATCCCTAACTTTCTTTTCTTTTTTGTTTTTAAGTTTTAAGAGACAGGGTTTCTTTGTGTAATAGCCTTGACTACATTCACTATGTAGATGAGGCTGGCCTCAAACTCAGAGACCCACCTACCTCTGCCTCCCAAGTACTGGGATTAAAAGAGTGTGCCACTACACCTGGTTCCCCTAGCTTTCATCAGGAACAGGGCAATGGGGTTTACAGGTTACTCCTAGGGGTTACCTGACTACGACGTTGCTTCAGCTTGATTTTGACAAGGAGAATGAGGCAGACCAAGGAGACCACGACGAAGAATGCCAGGAAAATCCCCATGTCAAAGTACTCGGTGGGTTGCTAGAATAGAACACAAATGCCATGAACCATGTTCTCTTTGGCCTGACTGGTGGGCACATGGCTATCAGTCCTGGTTGAGAAATGGAGTGGAGGAATGAGGACAGGGTCCCTCAGTGTGTAGGGAGCTCCTGGGGTTCTGCTCACATGCACAGCGATGGTGCCTTTAGTGTGGCCAGGATGAGGGTTGGGGAGCTAAAGTGGCCCGAGGCTTTCCAGTAGCTGAGAGAGCCATTTGCAGAGTTCAGCCTCCCATTAAAACACTGCAATGTCTGGTATAACTAGTGAGAAAAGCCCCTCTGCATAAACACAGATAATCACATAACTGTGACGAATTAGACGAAGGACTGCTGTGTTTAGGGAACAATGATTACTAACCATATATTTAATGGTTTACAACAACTTAGAAAATGGTACAGTGCTTCCACAAATATCAGCTTCCACTACAATGAGTCATATTTACCAAAGTTCCTTTTTCCTTTAAAAAGAAGCCAGCAAGTCAGGTCTGCAAACTTCCCTTGTGTCTTTTCTTGGGGTGAGGTAGGGGATGCAAGGCAGTATTTTTTCTAGGTTGGTATTCTACCTAGCTGGACTGAAGATGACCCTGGATTTCTAACTCTATAGCCACCACCTTCTAAGTACTGAGATCACAGTTGTGCCAGCACAGTGGTTATACAGTGCTGGGGAATGAACTTCACACTTTGTGGATACTAAGCAAGCCCTCTACCAAATGAGGTACACCTGGGAGTCTTTATCTCTTCTGTGCAGAATGCTGCCTTCTGTCATCTGAAGCTGCTTCACAACCAAGATGTGCATTTGGCCAATAAGAGCATGGCCCTAGTGAGATGCTGTGCTACCTAGCACTTGGTACAGGTGGAGCAATCATCCCACATGGGAACAACTCACTAATTGTGGGGAGGAGAGAAAACATATATGGAGTACTAGCTCCAGATTTCTAGAATGTTTTAGTCCAAGGCTGGGGAGAAGATGTCAGTTCCACAAACTTCCCTGGTTTCTTTTCTTGGGGTGAAGTATCAGTGGGCAGTAATATTGCTTCAGCACACTGAAGAGGCATCTGACTACTACTTGTCACTAAAATGTCAGTCTGAGGCCTGAGCAATTTCTAATGTTTTGAGTAATTCTTATTTGTGAGTCAGGGAGTTTCAAGTGAGTAATCTACATGATTGAAAGAAGGAAGTACAGGTTTTTTTTTTCATCTCTAGGTCAGATGGAGAGAAGGAAACAAAGGAAGCCAGGTGCTACAGGTGTCATCCTTCATCTTTCTCGGCTTGTCTTTTACAAGAATGAACTGCAAAGGGGCAATGCCAGGTTGGAGAAACCAGACTTCATAGCATACAATGTCTGTTTCCATAAGTTTTAAACAAATTTTTACAAATAAAGAAACATGGGTGAAAATCTCTCTGTCCTCCTGTGCCATAGTTGAGCTAAAAACTGTAGGAACATACATTACACCAGCATTCTAGATATAGGGACGAGGAGGCTAAATGCTCAAAGGAAACAAAGGCACCAATAGGACAACAGACAGGCTGCCACTCACTCGAGGAGGGAGGTGCTGGATCCTTGCTCGAGCTACTTTCTGCTTGTTGACAATGTTCATCAGCTTGATAGCATCTGCACCCTTCACATACACCACTGGCCTCTTAAGAGGGTCTTCTGAGCCTTGGTTTAGCTGACAAAGAAGAGAGGGTACTAGTTAAAGACATGCTTATTTAAGAAACAAGACAGGATTTGGAATGTGGCTCAGTGATAGAGTGCTTCTTTCATACATGCAAGGGTAAGCGTGCATGTGCTCGTTCGTCTCACACACACACACACACACACACACACACACACACACACACACACACACACACGAGAGGAAGAAAAGAATGCTAAGCCTCCATTTGGAAACCCTTCAAGCCTTCAAGAATTATAGCCTTGGGGTTTCCAGAAAGGTGAGGATAGGATGTTATACTTAAGATGGGCTGAGCCAGGTAGTGGTGGCACATGCCTTTAATCCCAGCACTTGGGAGGCAGAGGCAGGTGGATTTCTGAGTTTGAGGCCAGCCTGGTCTACAGAGTGAGTTCCAGGATAGCCAGGGCTACACAGAGAAACTCTGTCTCGAAAAACCAAAAGATGGGTTGAGCTGCCCAAAAACCCAGAGATTCTTTGAAAATGTCCCATATCCCTAAGTCCTCAACCCACAACTACTTGCTATCCTCTCTCAGGTATGATACCTGATACTCAAACACAGGCATATTACTTCAGCAGACAAGTAAAAGGATCTAAAATAAGGGTGTCAAAACAATGCCTACTCTAGATGACCAAAGCAAATGCCTCTTAGGACTCGTTATAGTAGTGGTTTACCTGGTCGATGGCTTCTGGGTTTTCAGATACATCAAAGATAACTGCAGTAGCTCCCCGCTGAACTGCTCTCTTGGCCTGGTGGAGTGAAAAACAGCAGGTTGGCAACTCTGTCCTCTGACTCTGCTATCACTGGCCTTATAAAGCAGGCATAGCTTCAAAATGCAGAACTGGACAGCAAGCAATGTCTGTGCCCCTGAGCAAGTTGATCCTTTTCCCTAAGCCTTGGCATTCTCACTTGCAAAACAGGAGACAATGCCACCTACTTTGTCCTATCTTCCTGAGAGCCCAAAGACTTAGAATGGGTGGGAATGAGTAACTGACTAGTGCAGAAGCCTGTCTCTCCCCGACCCCCAATCTAGCTGGAACATTAAAAACCAAGACTACAGATGGGCAGCTTGCCCAGACAACACAGAGGTATTGGTTTTGGTATTGCTGCTATAAACACACTGCCCCTGGCAACCAGAGTAAATGCTTTTGGTTTGTCTCTTGTGGTCCTTTCTTCCTTCCCATGTCATCCAGTTAAGATAGCATGTTGACTATTTCTAAATGAATTTCAAAATAGTCACTTTTAACTTGTGACACAAGCTGGAGACCTTTGGAGACTGGGGGTGGGGTTGGGGTTGGGTGGGTTATAAAAAACAATTTAGTGGGGATTTAGAGCAGTTAGCTGCCAAGCTAGGCTGCACATCAAAAACCACTTGGGAAGTTTGTAAAGCAGATTTCCTGGCTCCAACCACAGAGACTGGTTCAGTGGGGCTGGAGGCAGGCCCAGGAAGCTGAGTTCTGTAAGCTCTCAGGGACTTGGATAATCCTACCAGTTGGAAAACTAGAGGTCAGAAGGACAAGACAAGAAGGCTTAGAAACAAATGAGAAGTGATAGAATTTTTTTTGTTGTTGGGCTAGGGAGGGAGAAAAGATTCCCTTCCACCTCAATGAACTTTCTAATTTTATCTCCAGCTAAGTGAACAACAGAGTTGAGTCTGCAGAAGGAGGAGACATGAGACAGATCCTTGCTTTTAGGACTTGAACTCTTTTAACAGAGGCAGCCACTCTAAAAAAAATACAGGAAAAACAAAACAAATTCCCAAACCAGCATGCTAAAAGATGGGCAATTTCAGCCAGTGCTCAGAGGTCACATTACTATGGGCCTAAGTGTTTGAGAATAAATCCAAATTCCCCAGGAATAATCTGTCCTGACAGGTGCACAAACCCAATGGGCAAATACTTTACTACACCACTAGAGGGCGGTGTTACCCTGTTGCTTTTTAAGCCAATCCCCTGAACTTGAGACCAGGCAAGTCAAAATTTAGTGATATTGGGGATAAACTTCCTTGGAAGTTTTAAGAAACCCTGGAATCCTGGGTATAGTGCTATAGAATTTGTCCCTGTCCTACAGGCAGCTTCCTTAAAAACTAACTGATACCAAACGATCAGAAAGTTGCCTGATTGTTTCATCAGTCAGTGATCCCAAGTGAACACTGAGGTTCAGTATTTTTCTTCTAGGTAGTGCTGGGGTCAAACTTAGGCTTTGTTTATGCTAAGCAAGTGCTCTATCATTGCATCTTAAATCACCGGATCTCTTTTAGTTCCAGCCTCAGAACAGCTATGGCTGCAAGAAGCCAAGGTGGCAAGTTTGATTGTTCTCTTCCCTAGAACAGCAAGCAGCTCAGAGACTTGTGAGCAGGTTCTTGTGTTCCTGCCCCAGTGGTACCCTAGGCTTCTTCACAAACTCCATTCCTAGAGGATGAAATAAAGAGGGCTTCTCATATTTTTAACTCTGCTTTCAGCCAGGGATCCAGCATATTAAAGAGTACCTGTTGGGAGTGTGAGTTCAGCTATGTCCTGACTGGGAGTGCTTGCCCCTCCAGCTTTGATGCTGGCGCACCTGGAGAGGCTGGCAGCGACAGCAGCACCTGGGTAGGGAATACCTTCCTGGAACCTGCCTCAGGGAAACGCACAGCCAGAGGGCCTCGGGGCTTCCCAGTATTTCTTATTCCACAGGAACATGAATGTTCATTGTTCCAGAGGCACGATCCATTCAGGACAGACATCATGGAGCTAGAGGATGAACCCTGGGCCTCATTCATGCCAGGTATGTGCTTTACACTGGGCTCCACTCTCAGTCTTACAAAAGATGTTTTAAAACATACTTGCTTTCTTTGGGGAGGAAGGGGGTAGAGAATAAAGGGCTTAAATCCCATCTACAGCCCAACTTCAGACACAATTCACTAAAGCATGGACTCTAAGGACAAATATTGTGGCTGAGGAATGCTTAATTTTCAGTGAATTACATTAAAATTATATTTATGGAGGCTGGAGATGTAACACAATGGGTAGATTTGCCAACCATGCATGAAGCCTTAGCACTTTATATAAAATGATCCTCAGTGCTGCATAAAACTAGGTATGGTGCCTGTAATTCCAGCATTTGAGAGGTAGAGGCAGGAAGATTCCAAAGTTCAAGGTCAACCCAGCAACATAGAGAGTTTGAGGGCAGTTTGGACCATGTGAGACTTTAAAAAAAAAAAACAAAAAAACAAAACAAAACAAAAAAACCATATAAAATAGCAAAGGCAGGTGAATCTCTGAGTTCTGGACAAGCCTGATCAAGAGAGTTCCAGGACAGCCAGAGCTACAGAGAAACCTTGTCTCAAAAACAAAACAAAAATTATATCTTTCTGAATTAATCTGTATTTCCTGCACATATCAGGACTGATGGGAGGAGATCCTATTGAGACCTTGCCTGTTGAGAGATGGCTTTAGAAAAGACTGATGGCTGGGGATGTTACTCAGTGGTAAAGTGCTTGCCTAGTAGACATTAATCCTGAGTTTGCTTTATCTTCAAGAAAAGGTCACAATTAATCTTCATTTACAAAATGGAGTTTTCATTATATTTTAAAATCAAAGAATATTGCTTGGTTACACTTTTCCTCCTGACTCAATATAATTTTAAAAACCTGGAGTCAAATTCTTTGAGCAAATTTTCTTATCTTAGGTAATTTCCAATTTTATCTAGTAAACTTCCTGCCAGATTATTGTATTTCAAACAAATCTAAAACCTAGATAGAAGATTACTAGTCTTGTAACCAGTATATATAATATTATAGTATTATACCCCTAATGCTTTAGAAACTCTCAAGTCAAAGCTCCTTAAAAGAAAGGATGGGAAAGACAGCCTGGTGAACCTGGCCAGGGGAGGGTCAGTGGCAAGCTGGGTTCACAGGAGAGCAGTAACAAACCATTGCTCTGATTTCTGGATGATAGGGTAACAAGGAGTTGAGCTGTCCATAGCTGATGTATGTGTCAGCTGCTTATGGGAAGTTCTAATATATAAGGGTTCCAATCAATTTTTTGTGTGACTATTACTATTATAAATTTTTATTTAATTTTAAATTTTATTTGTATTATACTAGTGTTTTACCTGCATTCATGTCTGTGAGGGTGTTGGGTCCCCTGGAACTGGAGTTACAGACAGTTGTAAGCTCCTCCATGAGTGCTGAGAACTGAAACCCAGGTCCCCTGGAAGAGCAGTCGGTGGCATCTCTCCAGCCCTGTTTTTTTTTTTTGTGTTTGTTTTTTTTTTTGGATTTTCAAGACAGGGTTTCTCTGTATAACTCTGGCTGTCCTGGAATTTACTCTGTAGACCAGGTTGGCCTCGAACTCAGAAATCCGCCTGTCTCTGCCTCCCAAGTGCTGGGATTAAAGGCGTGCGCCACCACCGCCCAGCTTGTTTTTTTTTTTTTTTAAAAAGAAGGTATTATAGCCTAGGCTGCTCTTGAACTCATGATCCTGCTGCCTCAGCAACTCAAGTGCTGAGATTACAGGTATGTAGCACATGCTTTAAATTTGCTTGTTCTGAGACAAGATCTCTCACTATGTAGCCTTGGATGCTCTGAAACTTACTAGGTACAAACCAGGCTGGTTTCCACTCATAGGGCTCCTCCTACCTCTGCCTCTGAGTGCTGGGATTAAAGGTGTGTGCCAATGGTGATATGTCCTTTCAAAAACTACTCCTTTTGGAGGGCTGTACTAGGGCCTCACATGTGCTAGGTAAGCAATCTATCACCAGTTCTTTTTTTTTTCCCCTTTCATTTTTTTACTTTGACACAGGATCTCTCCAAGTTGCCCAGGCATGTTTTGACTTTGTAGTCCCCTACCTTGTCTTCCTAAGCACCTGAGATTATAGTCCTTCACCATCAGGCCTGGGTTTTTCTCATGTATTTTTGATATCTGTACTATTTCTGTTTTCTACTATTATAGTAAATGGATTTTGACTTTCATTCCAATTTCCTTAAGGCAGAAATACTACCAAAGAAACAGGAAGATTATTAAGAATCTTCACAGAATATGCTTCTTAGATTTCATTCAAGCTTGTATTAATGACAAAGTAAGATGACATAAATGAACAACATAGGCAGGCAAGGGCTAGCTACATTCTCTGTGGCACATGTCTTAAAATATGAGTGGCCTTACATGCAAACACCTCATTCAGGTACTATACATGTCCTGTGTATAATAGATACTCCTAGGGGTCAACAGGTAGATGTTATAGGTTGCATTTGTATACTTCATAAGGCCTAGCAAAACAGATGGCCCCAGACCATCTCAATATAATTAACATAGCAGTGAGGAATGGTCTAATTCCATTTGCATTACCATTTACTAATCTAGCTGTAATAACAGTAGTTATTAGCGAGTCTAACAGTAATATTAGCCATATTACTATGTGTGCTAAGCCCTGGGAACATATATAGCACTGAACAGCAGACACAGTGGCAGGTCTTTGTCCTTATAGAGCACATCATCTGCATTTGATGACTGTGGAACAATATCATTCTTGTGGGCAGCACCAGGAAGGGTTGGTGTTTTTAGTTCAGGGGGTATAAGGAAAGAGATGAAGATCACAAGATTGCTTATCCTGTCTCTAGAGTGGCTTTTCCCAAAGTGCATATATGAGAATGACCTATTTTCCTGGCTGGTATCATCTGGAAGCTCAGCATATTCTAGAGCTATCTGTGATGTATGTGAAGCATATCCATGTTTGGGCATCTCCAGACTACCCAGCATTAGAGAGCCTTCCAAACCAATGTGTATAATACCTTCCCTGCTGTGAAGCAGGCTTTGTTTGGATTAATACTCCATGGTGTGCAGCATGCTTGGGTGAAAGAATTATCAAAACCCCTCTCTCATCTCTTTCTCTCATAGGTGGAAGGATCGATACTTTGCTCTGATAGCAAATAACTAAATAATGCGCACATCCACAACTTAACAGAAATGGTGATTATTGGTATGAAAACATTCAATTACACAGTTCTATGAACAATTTAAGATAGCCAAATAACTGTGTCATAGGAACTTCAGGAAAGACGTAAACAGGACCTTTTTGGAAGCATCTATCATAATGCACCTGATAATAATCTCTGAGTAAAGCACTCTTTCTTAAGCAAGGTGAAGGTGCCGGGGTCTCTTCCCTTTACTCTATGAACACACTCAGAGAGCTCTCAAATGTGCTTACAAATAGCGGCTTAACCTAAGTGGGCAGAAATGACGACAGTAGGGAATTCATGGTACTGGAGGTCCAAGGACTGCTTCCCTTGACTTGGCACCAGCTTTCTGCTTCAGATTGGGTTTCTTCAAACTTCTGCAGCTATTTCCAGAGCAGGGCAGAGTATATTATCTCAGACACTTGTGGGATGTTTCTTGAGTAGGACAATGTGGGAGCCATGGGCCTATGATTCATTCAATCCTGACTTTTAAGTTGCTTGTGGTGGTGCATATCTGTCATTCTAGCACTCAGGAGGCTGGAGCAGATGCATCATTGCAAGTCTGAGTTAGTCAGATGTATAAAGAGTTTAGGAACACATGGTGAGACACTGTCTTGAAAAATCCAAAGAAATGAAACCAAATAAAAGCAATTCTTTCTTCCCTACAACTTGAGCTCCCTTCTCAAGGTGGTTGGTGCATAGAAACTGTAGTCTTGTTGCTTTACCCTTACATTTAACTGCTTACCAAACTATATTGATTTCAACTTCCAAATCTACTTACTATTTTTCTCCACTGTTGCAACCCTCTCACTACCTTGTGAGTCACAACTATTTGATCCCTGGGGCTCTCCCTACCCAGCTAGTCTTACCCACAGCACAGCACAAGGACCTTTCTCAGTCTGGAATCTATATTGCTTTTTAGGGCTGCTTAAAATTTGACCTCCCTTGCTAACTGCTTCCAAACTTAACAGCCCACTCCCTTTTACCGAAAGTTCTCCTATTGGTTCTCTGAGTGTCCTCACCATTGCAGGCTGTAGCATGCAGCACCCCTTAGAGCTCAGTTTTACCTCACTTAACTTGCCCTTCATGGCATTACCTAACTCATGCACCTAGCTCCATATTGCAGCACCAATCTTCAAAAGCTTCCCACACTAGAGGGCATCCTGGCTGTCAGACTTCTTTACAGTTGATTCTCAGCACCAGGGAACTGCCTAACCCTGCTGCGCTCATACAGCATCAGTTTTACTCAGTAGTAAGCACAATACCTGGCCTTTGCTGCTGCCAACACTGACTGCAGCTCACTCCTGACCAACAGGAATCCTGTGGATCCTCCAACTCTTCGATCAGGAATGGTCTGTTTAGCTATGTTTTCTTGGAACTTGGAATCTGCAGTCTTCACACTTTGAATTTCAAGACCTGCCTTCTTATTTGCACTATCTTCTATTGTACTGCTGAGGAGGTTTTTGAATTCTAAGGCAGACATCTTGTCTCTGGCCAGTCTTAAACTCAAAAGTGGCTCTTAGACTCTGGGCTTTGTACACACACATTTCTGGATTTCAAAGCAATCTCTCAAACAAAAAACAAAAAACCCCCCAAAAAGCCAAACCAAACAACAAACCTGTACATTTACAGTGTGTGCTGTGTCCCTTCTCTCTCTGGAGGAAAAAAGTGAATTTTCCTTAGAATTCCAACTAGGAAAAACTAGCCAGATGACTACCCTTGGATATGTGTCCTTGGCCTTCCTCTGGCCTAGAGGACAGATGGAATCTATCCTACCACTTGCAAAATAGAACAAGGCACAGGACCCGTTGAGACATAGAACATGGCACTCTAGGAGTACTGGCTGGAGAAACCACAGCTTCACAGCTTTTAAGCACCAACATGAGAGACACCATTCTTTTCTGTACCCTTCAGACTTGCAGAATGGCAGTAACAAGCTTCTGATGTTGTACAGGGTCCTGAGTGTTGCTAGGGAGGACATGTAGGGGAAAGTGGTGGTGGCTGTTCATACCAATGGAGATCAACCAGTAGACCTATGGGCTGACCACACCTACCACCACCATCAGCTCTCTCTTGGTGGGTCTTCCTGGTCCAAGCAGCCACTCATTGGGTCCTTGTATATCCCTTCTCTCTGGAGATCACTAAATGGATTTTAAACCTTCACTCCTCACTTTTTCCTTCCTTCGATTTCCTCTAGGCAGTAACCACCCAGGCACCAGGCTCTTGCATATTCTGCACAGCCCCTGTGCCCTAAAGCATGAGTCACCAGGCAAAGGGGCTCAGAGAGGACTCACCAAGGGCCCTGTTTTCCGAGAGAAACTTTTCATTCCATAGGAAATGAGGTCACACACCAGGGTACACAGGGAACCAGTGAGAAAAACTTGGTGCCAAGAAACAAGGTGGGGGTGGTGGTGATGGTTATGTTAAAAGAAATGGGGAAACCTGACACAAGCCACCAGGAGAGATCACCTGTCTCTGGAGTAATTTGTACTAGACGCACACGAATAAAAAACAAACAAAAAATAGTCCTGATTTCCTCTAAAGTACATACAGCATATCTGAGTTTACCAAGTCACATTTGGAAGGCATTTTGTTAGCTTATTGCAGGCCCTAGAGTCCCCAATTCAAAAGAAGACCAGCACAGAAAGAGGACCAAAGGATGGGGTTGCAGATAGGGTTACTTCATCCAGGGTAGGAGGGGAGGGTGGCGACATAGTGCTGCCCGCTCCACTGACTTGGCTCCTCATTCCAGGGCTTGGCTGCAGCCTGGCCTGACCTTCCAGGTTTCCCTGGCAAGTGATCAAAGCTCTGAAGCCACAAACACAGTTCAGAATTCAGAGGCCCTGCGGCCAACCTCCCCCCCCCCAGTCACCCCTCTGAGTCCCCCTCCCCCATGACTGCCTTTCTGCCAGCTCCCATCCGGCTTCACTAAGAAAGGGCTCTCCCACCAGCTGCACTCCTACCCACCAGAAGATATTTCTTGCCATAATTAAAGTCATTAAGCCTCCAAAGGCTTCCATGGGCTTCAAGTTCTAAGTTCCTGAGAGAGGATGAAGGATTTTTAAGTCCTAGTTAAGATTATGCTGATCTATTCAGGAGACATGTAGCAGCGAGAATTCAGCGGTTAAGTTAATGGTTAAGGCTGCCTAAGTTTAAACAGTGTTATTTATTCTCAAAATATGCAGCAGCCTCCACTTAATTCCTACTAATTAAAGGAACCAACAGAAGAGGCTGGAGTCTGTAGTCACGTACGGCGCCGATGCACAGGTTGGGAGTCTTTTCACAATCAGAAACTACTGGGTGTTAAACGGAAATGCATTTCCTTAGATCTTAATCTCAAACACAGACTTTTAGATCAGTTCCAAGAAACACAATGGTCCCCTTTGTTTTAACACCTGACGAGGAGTACCAAAAACTCAGGAGAGCCTGTGCACACCCTCCTGTTCCATCCATCCTTCTGGGTGAATGAAGGACGTTATGGAAAAATGGCTGTAGAGCTGTCTATGCCTGAAAGAGGAACTTGCAGAGGACTTGGAAGCTGTTACCTTGCCTTGGGAGGTTCTGAAAGTCCCATTTCAGGCCAGATCTTATTAGGTCTGTAACTGGAAACCTCAAAAAAGGGCCACTGCCTTCTGTACATGTGGCAACTAATTAATATAAACAAGTGTTAATTAGGTGGCAGAACCAGGCTTAACAAACTTGCCTGCAAAGTCTGAACACCTAGGGCCACTGGAAAATAAGGGCAGGCTCTTGTAGCAAGGAGCTTCATTCTTAAGGTTGGCCCACTGAGGGAGAAACTGGGAACTGAAAAATAAATAAAATAAAAATCACAGGCCGGTGAGGTGGTTCAGGGGGTAAGAACATCTGCCATCAAGTCTGAGAGTTCAGTTTGATCCCTACGAATCTATGTTCTGATGCTGATGGGCTAATGGAGTCTGGATCTAATTAAGCAGAGCCCAGCAAAACTTGCAATGAGGTAAAAGAATATACTACAATACTCTTTAATTAGGTAGTAAACAGATTTAAAAACAAAATCAAAACAAGAACATTCTGACTATACAACTTTAACACTAAGCACAAGATATCCTTGACACACACACACACACACACACACACACACACACACACACACACATATATATATATATATATATACACTATTCCTCAGTTCCTCATTAGTGTGTACTCACAGTTCACCTGCCACTTGGAAGGCGCTTACACACATGCAGGTGGACTCTCAGCCTTCAAACACCAAGTTCTCTTCACCTTGCTTAGAGACCTGTGTTGCCATTGTAGTTTCTCCCTAGAAGGATAGTTCTAGGAAGGACTGAAAGGACTGGGAGCTAGCACAGGGCTGTCTTGGGGGTGGATTAAGGGGATGATAAGCTAGATCTTCTGCTATCACCACACGTCTTGTCACTAGCAATAGTGACTGGAAGCATGAAACTTCAGAAGAGAAAGTAAAATACTTATTAATGTATGAAGCAAGACACTTGGTGCTTCCAAATGGTACTGAATGTGCTCAACTGCAAGGCCAGGGCAGCTGGCTCCACTACAGTGCTGGAAGCTTATAAGTTATATATCTTGTCTATGGTCATGGATTAGAGGGTTGACATTTGACCTAAACCTCGTTCCCGTCCCATCCCATCCCATCCCATCCCATCCCATCCCATCCCATCCCATCCCATCCCAGAGAAGTTCTTATCTTCTCCCATTTGGAAACATGAGTGCTGAACCTCAAAATACTTCATTGATAGTTTAAACAAACAAGTGTTATACTGGCCAAGTTTAGAAGAGCAGACTTATAATCCCACTTACTTGGCAGGTCAGTATGGGCCCTGCCACAACATAAAAACAAGAGGGCTGAGGCCTAGTAGTACAGCTGTTACCTAGCATGTATAAGACCTTAACTCCTTGTTTGGTGAGTGTCACTTTCCATAGTACCACAAGGAAGTTCTGGATAGCTTTTTTATCTTTTAAACATTTATTTCCTTTTATGCGTCTTGAGTGTTTGTTTGCATACTTGTATATGTACATGACTGCTGTGTCTATATAGGTCAGAAGAGGGATCAGATCCCCTAGAGCTGGAGTTACAGGTGGTTGTGAATTGCTACGTGGATGCTGGGAACCAAACCTGGATTTTCCACAAGAACAGCAAGTGCTCTTAGTCCTTGAGCCATCTTTCCTGAGCCCTTTCCAGGCCCCACTTAGTTCTTGGTTAACTCATTTGGTCTTTTTCCTCTTTAAAACTTGTTAAAAATGTTACATAAATCAAATATTCAACATAGAGGAGTCTTATTCCCTCCAGTTACCTATTGTACTACCTCATAAGAGGTCATCTCAGGGAGGTGCTGAAGGAGCTTCCTTCTTTCCCTTCAGGCTAACAGCTTGGAAAGACTGTTCTGATCAGACAAGGCTGTTTCATTCAGTGGTGTGAGTGCCATTGGTATTTAGGCCAATGTAAGTTCATAAACAGGGCAGTTCTCACCCTGACTACTTGTTCTTTGCTTATTAATTTTTATTTTTGAGACAGAGTCTATGTATCTCTAACTGTCCTGAACTTGTTATGTAGATCAGGCTAACACTGAACTCACAGAGATCCACTCACCTCTACCCCCTCCTCTGCTGGTGTTAAATGCCTGTGTCACAATGCGGAGCTCGCTCGCTCTCTCTCTACTTTTTTAAAAATTGATTTAAGTTTTATTGCATTATGATGAGAAAAGATACATAATTTGAGTTTATCTGAATTTGTTAACATTTAAAAACATATTTTAAGTAAATAGAATTTCATCACATTCTTCTTTTCTTTTTGTACCCCAACTCCTCCCAGAGACCCCCCTCTCCAATACCTGCAATATCCTTTTATTTTGTCATATTCTTTAAAATTTATAAAATATTATAACAATAAAAATGAGTAGTATAAAAGTTGTTTGATATAAAACAATCAATTAAACAGTCTTAAGAAGCTTGTATGCAGCAATACTGAAAATACATACGTTTTTCTCAATATAAATTTTAAATAACTCCAAACATATTAGCTGTGTATTTTAAAGATTTATTTATTTATTTTTTATGTGTATGAGTACACTGTAGGTGTACAGATGGCTGTGAGCCATCATGTGGCTGCTGGAAATTGAACTCAGGATGGCTCGCTCCGGCCCGCTCACTCCGGAGTAATACACTGTAGCTGACTTCAGATGCACCAGAAGAGGGCATCAGATCTCATTACGGGTGGTTGTGAGCCACCATGTGGTTGCTGGGATCTGAACTCAGAACCTTCGGAAGAGCATCTCGCCAGCCCCAGCTGTGTATTTTAAAATAATACATCACTATTAGTTTTTTTTAAATGAACATAAATAAAGTCTTTTTGTTTGTTTGTTTGTTTGTTTTGTTTTTAGTAGAGTTTAAAATCTTGGCTCTTACTATGGTACAAGCCCAAAATAAGAACTATTTTTAGACATTGGAGTTTGTTGTAATAAGACTGTCTTTCAATGCCCCTCATATCACCAAAGGATTTTACCTCCCTGGTAGCTAAGCTAAGAGTGGACAGTTCTGCTGTGCCAAGGAGTGAACTGGAGGCACGATCAGATTTCCTGCTATGGTCAAAGCTATTTGACTGGAGTGATTGTTTTCATTCTCAGCCCACAGAGAACAGGTTAAATTCATTTAAGAAATGGTGTGTGTATTGAGATGGTCTATCCAAGAAGTCACTCACCAACTGTTTCAATGAACAATGGTTCTGCTTGGAGGATGGCACAGACATTAGGTGCAGGTAAGAATCTGGTTCATTGGCTGTGATGATTTTGAAAAGCATTCATCTCAGAGAAAGAGTAACTTATAAAGTTTTCTTCTTCAAAACTGATAGAATAGTTACAAACATCAAGCAAAGCATTCAGTCTCACTCTTTGTTGTTCTCTTATAAGCCACCTCCCAAGTTAATTGTTTATGTTTCTTTTGGCTGTATAAATAATTTTGAAATATGTAAGCTGTTGTAAAAACCACAGTATAGTGTAAAAACATCAAATAAACAATCCTACTAATAGAGAGGCTGAGATAGGAGAAGCATGGGTTCAAGACCATTATGTGGTACCCGGCAAGACACTGTCAGGTAAAAACAAGCAGAAAATGTATATGAATTGTATAATATTGGACCTATTTTCTTTGACTGTTGTGTCAATGTTTTCTATGGTATCTTCTGCCCCTGAGATTCTCTCTTCTATCTCTTGTATTCTGTTGGTGATCCTTGCCATTTATGACTCCTGATCTCTTCCCTAGGTTTTCTATCTCCATGGTTGTTTCCCTTTGTGATTTCTTTATTGTTTCTATTTCCATTTTTAGATCCTGGATGGTTTTGTTTATTTCTTTCACCTGTTTGTGTTTTCCTGTAGTTCTTTAAGAGAGTTATTTATGTCTTTCTTAATGTCCTCTATCATCATCATGAGAAGTGATTTTTGGATCCGAGTCTTGCTTTTCCAGTGTGATGGTGTGTCTAGGACTTGCTATGGTGGGAGAATTGGGTTCTGATGATACCAAGTAACCTTGGTTTCTGTTGCTTATGTTCTTACGCTTGCCTCCTGCCATCTGGTTATCTCTAGTGTTACCTGCCCTGGCTAAATCAGACTGGGGCCTGTCCTTTCTGTGATCTTGGTTGATATCAGAACTCCTCAGAGTAAAGCTGTCTCTGTGATCCTGTGATCCTGGGCTAATTAGAGCGCCTGGGAGTACAGTTTCCTCTGGGAATTATGGGACTTGCTGTAGAGTTTGTGCCCAAGGTCTGCTCAGGGCACCAGCCTAGACAGACCGGAAGGAACCAGTGCCACTGATTTGGTGGAGTTCCTGTGTGCCTGAGTCCTGCAGGTCCCAGTTATTCCCAGTGTTGGGATAGATGTTGTGTCCTCCTCACTTCTGATCCTCTGATCCTGGGTGTGTTAGAGGGCCTGGGAGTAGAGCTTCCTCTGGGTGTTGTGGGACTGGCTGCAGAATTTGCGCCCAAGGTCTGCTCAGGGCATCCGCCCAAACAGACTGGAAGCAACCCCTGCCACTGGGCTGGTGGAGTTCCTGTGTGCCTGGGTCCCACTGGTCACAGTTACTCCTGGTGTTGTGACAGATCTCTCTCTAGTTTTTAAGGATATATCCACTTATGTCTTTTCAATATTGTTTCAATTTTGAACATTATTATTAGAGGAGTTTAACAATGATTGTTTAATTACCTAAACCCCTCACCAAGATAATTTATAACATCACATCTTTCTTCAGGCAAGAACAGGCACAACTCTCCCAGCTCCCTATCTCATCCTGCTAGTCTTATGTGTCTACAAGTAGTTTGATGACACTGCACTAAGGTGACCTTCAGGACTAGCACAGGCTAACGGTCAGGTGACATGAGCTCAGGTTAGCCACCTAGCTTTTATTTTAGCTCTGTCATGCAGGAAAGGAAGGGAGTTGAAACTCTTGGAATTGCAATCCTGACTCACTGTTTTAATTCCATGACAGGGAGTGTGTAAGGGAAAGCCTGCCTTTACTCTGGGTCCTCGGGGGTTAAATTGATAGCACACTCATAGTGGCTGGGAGGGCTAATCCAAAAGATACAGGGATTCAGATCTAAGAACCACACACATCTCCCTCCTACGAAAACAGCATATACTCTACATTTCTTGATGGATTCTTACGTTCCCCTTGATGGTTGCATATAGTATGTATTCTTTTGAAGAAAGAGGGAAATTCATTCTCTGATCCTTCCTGAGGGTGTTGGGTCTGCATGAAGCAGGAAGGCCCTTAAAAACCACAGTGAGTTGACCTGAAGATTTCTGGAGGTTGATGTGACATACTGTGTACTCCTAATACCACAGGAAAAAAAAA
The DNA here is from genome assembly GCF_008632895.1 of Mastomys coucha. Lineage (NCBI taxonomy): Eukaryota > Metazoa > Chordata > Mammalia > Rodentia > Muridae > Mastomys > Mastomys coucha. Next base: position 24,917,643 of record NW_022196905.1, on the reverse strand, counting down.
ATCACACAATGGCAAGAAATAAAGCCATGGAATGATCAGGCACAGGGTGGCAGTGGGGAATGCCTAGGGAACTTGTTAAAGACTCCCCCTGGAGCTAGAATGATGGCTCAGTGGTGAATAGTGCTTGCTTTTCTTCCAGAGATTCCAGTTTTGTTCCCAGGACCCTTGCTGGGAAGTTTACACTGCACTAAGGTAACCTTCAGGACTAGCACAGACCATCTTTACTAATCTCTACAGAGCAAAGACCATCTCTACTAATCTCTACAGAGCACAGACCATCTCTACTGATCTCTGCAGACACCTGCATATACATGGTACATTCTCTCTCTCTCTCTCTCTCTCTCTCTCTCTCTCTCTCTCTCTCTCTCTCTCTCTCTCTCTCTCTCTTCTCCCTATACCCCCTCTATGGGGGAAAAAAAAAGACTCCTCCCAGAGACAACTGAGAAGACCTGCTGGAGATACACTGGGACCTGTTAGGTCTGAAAGCTCTTCAGACCTGGAGGATAAGAAGAGTGGAGGTGGAAATATGGCAGGGTATGCACCCTTACTCTAACTCTCCAAATCCTTGGCTTTTTTCCCACCTAGAATGACCCAATTCCTTCTTCAACTATATTTTTGGTTTTCAAGAAATCCACTTAACTATTCTAACTCAGACTAAAGGAGAGCCTTGTTAAAGGGACAATGTGCTTTTAGGATACCAAGCAATGGGGCTGTTGTAACGTCTGGGGAAAGTACCTCTAAAGCAGATGTCTGGGTCCTTCACAGTCAAGGCCTTGTGAAGTTCTTAAACAGACCCACCCCACTCTCATTCCTGGTCACAGCTCTTGACAAAGCACCTACAATCCAAGAGATACATAAATGCTGGCCTGATATATAGCTGTGGGCATGAACAAGGAAAGCTTTGGTAGTTTAGGGCAGATTCCCGGCTCCTGGGTCCAGGCGTTTGGTTTCTACTCCACAGGAGCTCTGGACTTTGTATAGGATCCCTTCCTTCTGGTCAAACAGAACAATAGCATAATAGATGGGTGGTGCATGCCTTTAATCCCAGCACTTGGGAGGCAGAGGCAGGCGGATTTGTGAGTTGAGGTCACCCTGGTCTACAGAGTGAGTTCCAGGACAGCCAGGGCTGTACAGTGAAACCCTGTCTCGAAAAAAACAAAAAACAAAAAAACAAAACAAAACAAAACAAAAAACCGGGAAGAAGAATCTCAAGGACATAATTTTGACTTCAAGTCTCCACTTTCTTGAACTAAGCTCTCAAACATACTCACAAGCTGTGCTTATCAACTCACAGTACTTCCAAGTCAAACTCCCAAGTTCTGTCATCAGGGGTTGTCCTAGCAACTGGGATAGTGGGTGTGGTGAGAGATGTAGGAGTTGAGGTCATGAGATACGTTATAAAACAAAGAATGGGTTAGACTGGAAAGTCTGAAAATCAGGGTCTAATTTAAAGAGTAAGTGCTATAATCAGATTCCTATAGACCAATAGGTGAAGACTGCTTTTTTAATGCATACTCATTGTCCAAATTCTTCTAGTCCTGGACCTTATTAAAGAGCCATTACAATCGAAGTACTGATGGAAAGAGAAGGATAAAACAAGGACAGCTTAGTCCTAAAAACTGACACTCATGGTCACATCAATAAGCACAGAAGAAGGGCTCTGCAAAGGTAATTCTGGGGTATATGGTAGTATTGTACTATTGTTCTCACAAATCCAACACAAAAACTTACTACCTACTGCCACCTTGCCTTACTCTCAGTAGCAGTCAGTGTGTCCACAAGTCTAGATTCTGGACCTTGGATCTCTATCTGGAATTTTCTTCTCTGGAAGGGGTTCTCTAACTCTTACATATGGCTGAGTTCTGTGGCTGTTTCCAGACAATAAAGATTCATGACTCCAAGTTCTAGTCCCTAAAGCCTCAGTTTCTCTTCTCATGGTGCTTCTGCAGTTCTAGGGATGTTTTTTTGTAAGCACAACCAGAAGCTTTCTAAAGGAGTTGAACTTCACAGGACAGCAAGAAGAAAGGGAGGGAGGAAAGCAAGTGCTTAAGGCACCCATGCTTCCACTTAGCAGGCTGAATCCCTACAAGCCCTTCCTTGCTCAGTTAATATGAATACACATGCTTGATACCAACACTCATCCATTAGCACATCCAAACACAACTGTTTTAAGGAGGATTCATCTTAAAGTACAATGTGGTAGCTTTTAACAAAAAAAAATTGAATAAAGACAAACAGATGAACAGATCTTAGTTATTATCTTCAAAAATCATTACAATGAAAGAAACTGGGAAAAGTATGACTGGGCCCGTCACTTCCTTTGTTCAATAACATGTGAATAACTGCCACTAAAAAAGGGACAGTTTGATTTCAAGAACAGTTACACTAAGGGACCAGGGTTAATCACTGACACCTCAGAACCTTCTTGCTGGGAAGTGTCAAATGAACAGGTGAAGAGCAGATCATGTGTGTGTTCTGCTTTATGATGGAAGAGTTTGCCAGGGGGTTTGTGGGCAAGCAGAGGTGGTACCACACGCTCTGTAGAACCCCGAATATAAGTCTGTAGCTGTAGGAATTGGCAGTGTTGGCTGGGAGGTACCCAGCTATCAGGCAGGCCTAGAAAAGTGGCTACTACCATTTCCTTTTTTTAAAAATTGAAAAAGTTACTTTATTTACTATGTGTGTTTGTGCACGTGCACACACAGTAAAAGCCAAAGAACAATTTTGTGGCATCTGTTCTTCCACTTTTATGTGGGTTCTAGGAATTGAGCTTGGGCCATCAGGTTTTTGTACCAAAAGTGGTTATCCACCAAGTCACACATACTGTTTGCTCCTTTTGTAACTGTTGAGGAAGGGTCTCACTCTGTAGCCTTGGCCAGCCTGGAGCGCTCTATGTGTGTCAGTGGATCTCAACCTGTGGGTCTCAACTAAGACCATTGGCAAACACAAATATTTACATTATGATTCACAACTAGAAAATTACTGTTATGAAGTAGTAATGAAATAATTTTAGGGTTGGGGGTCATCACACCATGAGGAACTGTATTAAAGGGTCATAGCATTAGGAAGGTTGAGAACCACTACCCTATGTAGACCAAGTTGAGCTCCAACTCAGAAATTCAGCCTATGTCTCTGACTCTGGATTGCTAGAATTAAAGCTGTATGCCAACACACCCAGCATTTTTTAGTTAAAAGTTTATTTATTTATTTTTATTATTATTGTGTCTTTGTGGTGCACATGCCACAGTGAATATATGGAGGCAGAGGACAACTTTGTAGATTCTGTTTTCTCTTTCCATTTTTATGTGGGAGTTCTAGGTATTGAACTTGCTAGATCACCAAGCTTACATCCTCTTGCTATCCTTGAGGCTAAAGAGATCAAACTACACACCCTTTGGGTGTCTGTAACACATAGAAAGATTAGTGAGCAAACTCTAGAGGAAGGGCCACAAACCACTTCCTTTGAAGTAGGGGTTCTGGCCAGTTGTTTCTATACAGACTGAGTCTACTCTTGGTTCCTAGAGCCTATGTGGCATACTTGAGGATAGTGAGCCTGCTTCTGTCCTGAGACTAAAGCAGTGCACCTGAGACAAGGAGCCTACTTCTTCTATTTGGGGGTCATGTTAACAGCTAACAGATGAAGTTATAGATTAACTCATCACTGCCATTAGTTGGTTAATGTACAATTCACAGGTAAGTTTACAAGTCCTGGCCCAAGTTCAGAGTAAAAAGAAAAAGCAGAATGTTCACATGTATACAAATTTTAAAATTTGAAATCTCTCTCTCTCTCTCTCCTTCTTTCTCACTCACTCTCTCTCACACACACATGATTTTCATATGGAATTCTATACAATGTAAATTAATTTATAGTTGGAGAAAGCAAATCAGTGGTCTAGCAGTTGGGGAGGAATGCAAAGGAGAAAGGGATTTCAAAGGGAGAATGGAGGAATTTGGGTTATGGTTTTGTAGGTGTATGTATAGGTCAGACTTCAGAGGGAAACATGCAGGAATCTGTTCTCTCCTTCTACCATGTGTATCCTGAGGATTCAACAGAAGGCATCAGGCTTGACAGTGAGTACTTTTACATACTATGCCATCTTGCTGGCCCCTAAAGTTTGTTCTAGATGAAATGGGTGGACAACCCAAAATTACTTTTTTCCCCATTACTGCATAAAAGCAAAACTATTCTGAAACTGATGACATCTGATCATGTGAATGCTGGGTTTTTTTTTAAGGTTTATTTATTATTATGTCTAAATACACTGTAGTTGTCTGTAGACACACCAGAAGAGGGCGTCAGACTTCATTATGGATGGTTGTGAGCCACCTTGCAGTTGCTGGGATTTGAACCCAGGACCTTTGGAAGAGCAGTCGGTACTCTTAACAGCTGAGCCATCTCTCCAGCCCATGAATGCTGTTCTTAAAAAGACTTATTTTATTTATATTTAGGTATATATTTGTCTGTATATGCATGTATGTTTGGAAGGATGCCAGTGGAGGCCAGAAGAGGATGTTGAACTGTTAGAAACTCTGGTCCCCTCAAAGAGCAGCAAGAGTCCTTAACTTCTGTGCTATCTCTCTAGTGATAGCTGTTGTTGAAGATGACCTTGACCTACTGATCCCCAGCCTTCCACTCTTTTCTTTTTTTCTTTTCTGTTTTGTTTGGTTGGGTTTTGTTTTGTTTTGTTTTTAAGACAAGATTTCTCTGTGTAGCCTTAGCTGTCCTGGAACTCGGTCTATAGACCAGGCTGGCCTCCAACTCAGAAATCCGCCTGCCTCTGCCTCCTAGGTGCTGGTACTAAAAGTCATCACTGCTCAGCCAGGATTCAACACTTAGAGTGGTAGAATTCATGCTGTGTTACTGCACCCAGTTGAGAATGCTATTAATTTTAAATAGAAGAAAATTCAAAAGTTAGTTTCAAAAATTACCCAGATTGAGCAAGATAATACCTCTTTTGGTATCTCAAACTGACTCAGTATTTGAAATTTACTGCCAATGCATCTGGTTGAAGAGTAAGTTTAGCTAGTAGTGCAGATTCCACTAGGCCTCTGGGAAGCACGCAGATCCCAAGTAAGTAGACAGAGTGAATATTTCATTAAGAAAGGGATGATAGCCAGGCATGGTAGATCTTTGAGTTTGAGGCAGTCTGCTCTCTCTATAGAACAAGTTCCAGGACAGTCAGGGATACACAGAGAAGCCCTGCCTTGAAAAACAAACAAATGGATAATTAATGGTGTCAAATTGCTTTCTAAATATTCTTGTTTATATCCATAGCATTAGTGTGTGCTCCACCTTGGTGAGAGAAGTTTCTGTTTGCAGTGGGCAATGGTTAAGGAACAGACTCATAAACTGGTCAAATACTGCGAACAAGTGACTGCTGGGTACTCAGCTCTAAACAGGACATCCATTGTACCACCTCCAAAGCTTAGGGAACACTGTGGAAGAGGGGCAGAGAGAATGTGAGAGCCAGAGAATGGGGAGGAGAGCTGCCAGCCAGTGTATTGTGCTTGCTGAACTGCCACTGGACTCATGAACTCAGAACAGTTGTGGCTCCCTGTACAAGAGCCCACTCTCTCTGAGAAAAGGAGGGCCACATTCTTCTGTGTGAGAGCCAGGAGTTAAGCTGCCTTTGCTCAAATAAGTAACACTCATTGCTGCTGTCCACTGTCAAGGGAGTCCAGGAGCCTGCAAGGTTTTCATTTCTGGTTCTATCACTTATTAAACAGTCCAAGTCAATTACAGTTTGATCCTCATTTCCCCACCTTTAAATCTGGGACAGTGATAGTTATAGTATTGTTATATATAACAGAATTGTTAAGATTATCTATCAAATAATCAGGGTATAGGGTGCTTGGCACAATTTGGGAACACAGTAGCTACAAACTAATGGCAACTATGATCACTTTTCATTGGCCTAGTTTTACATGAGTATTAGCAGTAAAGTATTAAATCCTGTAGATCAGATAGTGCTGATCTGAGCAGGGGTGTTTCAGTTTGAGTATGTAACTGATTATAAATTTCTTATTTTCTGCTAGGCAGGTGGATTTCTGAGTTCAAGGCCAGCCTGGTCTACAAAGTTGAGTTCCAAGACAGCCACGGCTACACAGAGAAACCCTATCTCAAAAAACAAAAACAAAAACAAAAACAAAAACAAACTTATTTTCTTTAAATCTCCTTTATTGTATGCTGGATGTATATGCATGTGTGTACTTGTGTAGAGTCCAGAAGACAACTTCCAAAAGTTAATTCTTTCTTTACACCATCTGGGCTCCTGGGCTTAAACTCAGGTGGTCAGGCCTAGCAGCATACCTTTACCTGTTTTCGGTTTTTTTGAGACAGGATATAGACCAGGCTGGCCCAGAATTCATTATGTAGCCTAGGCAATCCTTCTGCCTTGGCTCCTGGCTGACTGAGCCACTACATCTGGCATTATCAATCTCATTTGCTTGGTGTCATGAACCAGACTGGTATTGATTTCCTGCTGTATTACTTCACTTTTCTGCCATCATCTGAGGCTGAAGAAAAATAACTTCCATAAGGACGTCTCCACAATTTTATTTACATTCTTTTTATTTTTTATTTTTTATTTTTATTTTTGGTTTTTTGAGGCAGGGTTTCTCTGTATAGCCCTGGCTGTCCTGGAACTCAAGTTGTAGACCAGGCTGGCCTCGAACTCAGAAATCTGCCTGCCTCTGCCTCCCAAGTGCTGGGATTAAAGGCGTGCGCCACCACTGCCCTGCTCATTTACATTCTTGAGTGGACTGAAAAAAAAAAAGCCCACACTATTCCCAGGTAGAGATGGGAGGTTGTTTTCCATCTCTTGAAGCAGGCCTGAATACCTGACTCAGGCATGCTTGTGGCCATTCTCTTATATATATATATTCTCACTCATATTCTCCCTCCCCCCCCCATCTATCTGGAACCCTAAGCTCCTGGATGACATATGGCACAGCTGTCTTGGGCAAGGTTCCAATGTGATTGGGGCCATTCTACTATTCAGCTATTGCTGAATTACCAGGTGACCACAAAGATCAGCCAGGGTAGCCCCAACCAGAAACACTTAGCCAAGTCACAGAAATAGGAGTAGTTTTTGTTTGGTAGGTTTTGTGCTAAGTTTTAGGAGCTGTTCTTATGTAAAACTGACATACTTGTGCTAAATGAATGTACAAGTCCTGCTCCCTTACACACCTATCTTCTGTGCTCTCCGCCAGCTCCCCTTCTCTCTTATTTTTAGATTCCTTCAGGCCCCTTCAATGATTCCTTTTCCATTGAGCCCTATACTAGGTCCCTTTTCTCTAAATTCTCTTCTAGGACAAGCTCATTTTGCACCACAATATCTCCAGCCCTGATTTCCCAGGCAATTTAACACGCATAAGATAGCAACAGTGTATTCACATACACAAAATAAATAAACCTTAAAAAAAAAACCAAATAAAACAAAAAAATCTCAAAACAACAAAACCAAAATCAAAGCCACCAAGTTTCTCCTAAAACTCACATTTATGAAACCAATGTATTATATGAGAAACACATATCCTTCCCCTCCTCTCACAGCCTCTCTTCCTTTCTACATCCAGTCTGCCCAACCCTACATGCATAAAGAGTCCTTGAAAAGCAACCTCTCCCTTTGCAACTACTATCCTGTACTGAGTTTCCATATCCAATGGCTTTCCAGCCTCCTTTGCCCTCAATGCCCAGCATTATCTTTTCACCCCTTGCAGATGCTTGTGTTGACTCCACATGTACCATTCAGGAGTCACTCATTAGCTCTGTTACAGACCATCTGTGGGCAGGCTGCTATCCCAGCTTCACCTAAACTATTAGGAACACATGGCTTTCCTTTCTAGGAAAATGTTACTTTTCCTTTTCTCTTCGGGTCATTTGGATAAAAGCATGCTGCATGCCACTTGACCATAAAGTCACAGTGCCCTTAAATCACAGAGCTCTTCCCTGCTTGCAACTCATTGGAACTCTTGCCAGAACAACTAACTTTCTTTCTTTTCTTCTTTCCTGCCTTCTCTCCTTTTTTTCTTTTCTTGAAACAGGGTTGCCTGCTGCTTAGATCTCATGATTCTCTTGCTTCATCCTTCCAAATACTGGAACTACAGGCATTGCCACCATGCCCAACTTGTTGATCTTTAAATGTAATACAGAGATATCCCACTTGAAGTTCCCTGTTTAATAAAATATTAAGAGGTTATCCACAAACTAGGGAACCAACACTTCTGCTTCTATAACCTAAAGCAAATAATTTAGAAAAGTCCCTAAATTTGAGCCGCATCCTAAGTTCTACCGTGTCCTTACATTAATGTTCATCAAACAACTGAAAGCCTACTTCAGGCTTCCTCTGCTGTAATTATTCAATGTTAGCAGGACTTTTTAACAGAACAAAGGAAATGGGTTCTAGTACAACCTTATATTGGCTAGAGATCCCCCCACTCCATGTAAAGCCTTGTTTTCTCATTTGCTTTTTCTAAGAAGAAAGTTTTCTAGTCTATCAAAACCTATTTATTTCCATGCTTTCATCTTTTCTCAAGATGGTCAAATGTTGCTTCACCTTCCCACCTTTTTGAATGCATCTCTCACCAGTTAAGAGGAGGACACCTTGCTGGTCTTTGGATTTTCATGTGAACACAAAGTTAATGCACCAGGCAGCTTTTTATGACAATTACCTTTACTAGCACCAGAGATACTATTTGCTAACGATCTCTTAATTACAATATTACAGGGTATAAAATACAGCCAGACAGTTTTAAATTCAACAGATTCCCTCTCCTTCCTTCCCTTTTTATAGTCACCAGAAGAGGGAAAGAAATCTTAAAGGAAGAATGAGTACCCAAAACAAAACACTGCATTGGACTTTGCAGGTTACATTAGTCTCTAAAACAATACCAAAGGTTGAGCCTTAAGGGACACCCCCATAACCCTTTATATCACAGCATATTAAACAACTTTCAGAGGTTAAAAGTACCATCATGAAATAGACAAGTAGATAATATTTAATGAGGTTCCTAAAATAGAGTAGCTAACTTTCTGTAAGACTAAGTGCCTTCTTGTCATTCTTATCACATGCTAATACTTATATGGGAGCAAAGAACTGTTTGATGGGTTTGAAAATGACAGGGACAACAGGGAACAACACAGCATACCTTAGGCAGCAGACATACTTAAGAACAGAAGACAAAGCTCTTAGAGATGCTCTATTCACCCTTTTACCTTGTTGATCTTGTAACCACATCATGGCTCGCAGCCAACCCTCTTGTGTGTGTGTATTCATATATTGGTTGTGTCTCTGCAATCTCTTTAATCCCTTGCAATCCAAGGGTCTCATGAGGGCAGGGAACTTGTCTACTCTAACCACCACAGTGTGGTGTCTAGCCCACTGCCTAGGCTGTAGGAGAGCCTTAATCAATGTATAAATGAATTACAAAGACAAGATCTGTTTTACACTGTACAAAAAGGAGTAACTTCTGAAAGTTCGTGTCTAAGTTACCTTAGATAGGCTGTGTAGTTAGTAGCTGCTGAAATGTTCTTGGTTCGAAGATCTCACAGACATGAGGAACACCAAATCTAAGCCTGTACCAGCAGGCTAGAGGATCACAGATATTCACACAACTAAGTAACATCAAATATACCATTGCTCAAGAGGAATAGGGGACAGCAACTCAAAACCAAGATGCATAGAATGTCATTTTTTACCTCTTTTGGGTGGCAAGATTTTGAAGAATATTCTCACTGCTAATACAATAGCTTTAGTATGGTAGGGCAACTTCACAGAAATAAAAAAATGGCCAGAGCAGAAAGGAAGGTGTGGAGAAAAGATGTTTAGGGAATGATATGAAGACTATTAAGCCCTCTGTATTATTTTCTCTGAGTAAAGACATTTTTAGCAGTATCAGCAATACTAACCTGCCCTGGTAAAGGCTATTCCCAACATTCCACATTTCCCATGGTAGGTGCTATCAGGCCCCGGCAACTGTAGCAAAGCCTTTGTAAATCCAGGATTACTCATGTTATTCCATATACTCATGCTTTTATGACCTACACAGCTAATCCAATTATCTATGGTACAATTTGTTTTTCTTTTCTTTTTAATTTTCTTTCATTTTTAGTGTGTGCATAAGCATGGGCATGTGTGTGCGTGTAAAGAGGCGAGAGGACAACTAACGGAATCAGCTCTCTCCTCCCATCATGATCTGAGTTGCAAGGGCTTCTACCCAGAGCCATCCTGCCAGCTCCAGAATCTTTTTAAATGTACATGTGGGAATTTTGTTTGTCTGCATGTATGCCTGTATACTACATGAATGACTATTGTCCATGGAGACCAGAAGAGGGAATCTGATCCCTTGTAATTCAGAAGTTACGGGGGGGGGGGGGGGGGGGGGGCACCTCAGGAAAAGAAATGCTCTAGGTATACATTCTTTTGGCAGAGGGCAGCCAGAGATGGGTGTGTTGGCAGTAATATGCTTCTCAACAATGAGAGGGGTGTAGACTGTCCAGGAATCCATCCTGTTACACATGCAGAACTAGAGAGAGGAACTCTTCAGAGGCTCCACAAACCAGAGGACAGAACTGATGTGCCAAGAAGAACTGCAGTGGTCTAAAAGAGCTTGGGAGCCTGGTGCTAACCTGGGTCATGGATGAGCCTTAGTAGTGTCTGCAGCCCAGCTCCTCTCCCCAAGTCTGGGATCTAGCCTCCAGGGTTTTGCGTTTTAAAGACTGTCAGAACAAATTCCAGCCCCAGCTTTCAGGGAGCAGCTGCTTGGGAGACCTGTATTTGGCTCAAAAAAAAAAAAAAAAAAAAAAAAAGTGTAATTTTCCCCAGTAAGTTTTTTAAAGTCCCTTAGGCACAGCATTTTGTACTAAGTCAAGATTTTGACAATGATAATGATGAAAATAAAAGCTAGCAGCCATAAATTGGTACTTAAAACACAAAGGATACATGAAATTTCCCAGCTCCCTTGCTACACCACACTCACTGATGTGAAGATGTTGCCTGAAGATGTTGTTCTTTGAGGCTAAAAAGATACATCACTAGAATTCAATTAGAATTACCTAAAACCAGTGCTATAACTTACCTGTTATTCAATACTTTAGGTCCAGAAAAGCTCTGTTCATCTGTCTTTCCAGAAGCCCCCCTCCCACCCAAAAAAAAAAGATTTGAAGGTTCTCTTTGCCCTAAGCGCCCCCGGGGCCTCACAGGGCAAGGATACATAAACAATAGGACATAGGACGGGTAGCCCTGATGGGTCCAGGCATAGTCTCCATGGATTTGATCTTAAGGATCAAAAACCAATTGATCCACCATCTGGATGTAACAGCTAAGGAACTATAAGAAAGAAGGTGGACCTTGCAGTCAGTGCATTCAGTTCTCCTAGGCCTGCCTGGCAGGTCAGAGCCACAGCTCTTCCTTACCACTCTGCATTTTGCTCATGCCTCTGTTCGCTGGGATGGAGGGAAATTCACTTTCTGCCTAAGCATGTGTTTCCAACTTGGGCATAACCTCGATGACTAGCCAATCCAGGTGACCCAGCCCAAGCTCTTTGTTTTGGATTAGGCCGGCTGCAGAGTCCTCTGGCTGTGGTGGGCCCACACTGTTGCTGCCTTCCCAGAAGAGGATCCTGTTACAAAGAGAAGCTGGAAATTTCTTTGCACACAAGCAGAGACATGGCAGGCCCTGCAAAGGCCCCAGGGTAAGGATTAAAGAAAAACAAAATAGAAACCCTTCCATTTCTAATTAGGGTCTTCATTTGCCAAAGTGCCATTCCCCAGCAGGAGGGTTTACATTCAGGCCACTGCTTGGAGTTACTTGGAAAACGGCTCCCAGCAGGTTGGTTCCTCAGTTTAGGCTCCTCTGAGCCAACAGTTTCTGGTTACTTAGAAGGAGTACTGCCTGCATACTGTTTTAACTGGCCTGGCTTTTTTGCTGTATGAACAATCTTCCATTCAGAACTTAAAGATAAAAGCACAGTTTGGTTGAAAAATCTCTTTAAAAAATTTTTTTTTAGCTTGGGAATTACAGGTTTTGGAACTGGCATTATTTCTCTTGTGCATGGAGTGTTTTTCCCCTCTGCCTTGGTTCTCAGCCAGCAAAGGCTGCATCCTGGACTTCAGCCAGCCACCAGTCCCCATTTCCTTGCCATTCACACCATAGGGCTGGTGGCAGCTGGCCATGAAGACAAGACAGCAATTCCCCATTCACAAGAGGCTGGCCAAAAAACAGTGTGGCCAGCTAGCTGGACCCTGACAGCCAGCCTAGGGCACCTCCTATGGATTTTCTTCTCATTCTTCATGTCTAAAAGTGAGCATCTTCTAACACATAGAGATACTAGGAGCCTGGCCCAGGATGCAACAATTCTTCTCTGTTCTGGAATTCTCAGGATAACATTAAATTAACAAATATATTTGTTTAACTTTCTATGTGCTAAAAAAAAAAAAAAGCAAAACCAAACAAAAGAAAACAACTATACAAATGTTATTTTTAAAAAAGGAAAAGAAAAGGCAAAAAACAAAACAAAAAAAATAGACACCAAAGCACAGGCAACTGGAAAAAAACAGACTAGCCTGCTTCAAGATTAAAGACATCCGTGCATCAAAGGATACTATCAATAGAATGAAAAGTCAGCCCAAAGAACGAGAGAAAATATTGCAAACTGTGTACCAGATAAGAGATTAATACCAAGAATATATAAAGAATCCCTAAAAGTCAACAACAAAACCCAACCAATATGACTTCAAAACAGGCAAAAGATTTTAACTGTTCTCCAAAGAGAATGGACAATAGACAAAGTATGAAAAAGGCGTCTCAGCATCATTGATCAATAAAAGGATGCAAGTCAAAGCTACCATGAACTAGCAGCCCATACCAACTAAGGTGACCATTATTTGCCTGTATATACATGTATGCACATGGTAACAGGGTGTGTAAAATAAACTTTTGTACATTTCTGGTGGGAAAGTAAAATGATATAGCTACTGTGGAAAGCAGTACACTGATTCCTCAACAAGTTAAACATGAGTGACCATGGTTCAGCAACTTCACTTCAAGGTACAGTGTATGCTCCAGAGGACTGGAAGCAGGATCTCTCAGAGATATTTATGTGCTCTTATTCATGATTGTATTATTTATAATCACCCAGAGATAAAAAACGTGACCCAAGGATGAATCAACAGATCAGTGGACAAAGTGTGACAAGTAAAATAGCACACATACTATTCCATCATAAAAAAGAAAAAAAATTCTGATACATGGTATAATACAGATGACCTTGAAGACATGATACTGGTGAAAAAAACCAGTCAGAAGAGGACAACTATTTTCTTAGCACATTTATATAAAATGTCAAGCATGGGCAAGTTCAGAGAGACAGAAAGTAGACTAATGGTTGCCAAGGCAGAATCTGGCAGAGACTAAGAGTTGGTGCTTAATGAGTATGGAGTTTTAGTGAGGAAAGAAAGAATGTTTGAGATAGCTGCTCATTTAGCACATGCTGTCGTTATGTGCTAAAACAATGTAAAGGTATGTCATACCATAGACTATATACTCCAGAAGTTGTTAAAAAAGGAAATCTCATGTTATGTATAGTTAATCATCATCATGTACCTAATCATCTAGCCATGCACATTGTAACACATGCATATAAATAAGCATGCACACACCCACTCACACATACTTTTCTTTAGGAGACACAGTTCTGGGGTCTGAAAACATGTCTATATATACCAGGCAAATGCTTTTCTACTAAGTTACAACCCAACTCTTAAAAAAAAAAAAAAAAAA
>NW_022196905.1:24902334-24903837 GCF_008632895.1 Mastomys coucha | reverse complement strand
AAAAAAAAAAAAAAAAAATCTCAATTTAAAAAAAAAATGGAGGGGACAGGGTATGGTAACACACCTTTAATCCCAGGCAGTCAGGTGGATCTCTTTTGAGTTTGAAGCCACCCTGGTCTACATAGCAAGTACAGGACTGCTAGGGCTATACAGAGATACCTTGTTTCAAAAGTAAACAAAACAAACAAACAAAACCAAAAGAGATTGAAGAGAAGGGTGAAGAGAAAAAAAAAATGGGCTGAGAGAATTAACAGTGGGGCACATCCTTATTTTGTTTTATGTTGACCAGCAAGACCTACCAAGTACTACTTTGGTTCCTGCAAAAAAAAACAAAACAACTAACAACAACAACAACAACAAAACTTGCTTTAAGTTTTAAGGTTTTAAATTTACTATAAAGCTTTAAAAATATTTATTTAGTATGTATGTATATGTGCATGAATGTATGTATGTATACCACTTGCCTGTAGGAGCCTGTAGAGGTCGGGTGTCCTGTAACTGGAGTTACAGGCAGTTGTTGAGCCATCATGTATGTGCCTGGAACCTAATCCAGGCCCTCCATAACAGCGCTAAGTACTCTTACTGCTGAGTCTTCTATTTGTTCCTCATTTTCCTAAGCTGCCACAGAACTGCATCTATAAGCAATATCAGAGAAGTGTCTAGGGATAGGCAAGATTTTTTTTCTTCCTGTCTTTATTTTTTTGAGACTGGGTTTCTCTGTGTAGCCCTGGCTATACTAGAACTTTTGGCTGGCCTGAAAACACCTGTCTCTGGCCCCCAAACCCCTAATGCTGGGATTAAAGGTATGTACCACCACTGCCCAGATTAAGCAAGCTATTTCTAAGGATGAAGCACATCCCTCAGTTTGTCTTCCCTCCCCTCAGCCTTCTGTTCCTTTTCTGCACTTATAGGCAACTTTTCCTTATCCAGGGGGATCTTCTCCTGCCTCTAAGATCCTCAGGCCTAATTGAGTGTTTCTACAACACACCCTATGTTAAAATTTATGCTACAGCTGATCTTGGAATTCCTCCCTCTTTTCCTTACCCTAAACGTATGCCTTCTTGAAACCCTTTTCCTCTGTGAAACCATCCCTGCTGATGATACTCTACTGGTCCAGAAAAACTTTCAGAAAAAAGTACTTCCCAAGGTGAAGGAGCTCATGGAGCCCCTCACCCATGACAACTGTGAACCTGGGAGTGTCTCTAGAGCATTTGAACAGCTATAATGGATGATTTTTAGTATCTTCAACACATCTATACCTCAAATTACAAACTCTAGCCCCAAAGCTGTAGATAGCCTTGGGTAACAAAAAGGATCAGTGGTTGCCTAGATTAAAGCCACACAGTTTGCATAGGCAACAGAACTAAACTGAGGAGTCCACTACAATTGGTGATGTTCTACTTTTATAACCAGCTAAGCTACCAACAAGTGCCATGCACACTTGCGTGATGGCGGTATTTGAGGCGAAAACTTCAAAGAAAGTCAGCCTCCTGCCTCCACATT
>NW_022196905.1:24879399-24901553 GCF_008632895.1 Mastomys coucha | reverse complement strand
TCAAAGCCGAATCCCGTGCCCACCTGGCCAGAATCCCGTGTCCCGCAGAACAGGGACCCCGCGAGAAACCCCGGTCCGTGGTAAACAAGAACATGATCAATAGTGAAATCGAGCAAAAAACCATAAAAGTACACTCTCTTTCTACAGGGACTGAAGACTGAGGCCTCACACCACAAAGAATAAGAGTCATTCAACTTTAAAGTTAGAAGGGCTTGCTGGGCATTCCTTTAATCTCAGAACATGGGAGGAAGAAGCAGGCAGATCTCTGAATTGAGGCCACCTTGGTCTACAGAGTGAGTTCCAGGATAGCCAGAACTATAGAGAAACCCTTTCTCAAAAAACAAATAAACAACCCAACAAACAAACAAACAACCCCTCCCCCCAGTCAGAAGGGCTTAGATTGGGAAGAAACAAACAAAATCATATATCTATACTATATAGTATCTATCTATCTATCTATCTATCTATCTATCTATCTATCTATCTATCTACTTATGTCTCACTCTCTTCAGGTTATATACCTGATACCTAAGAAGGCCTAAGGTTAGACAAAGAATCTGGGAGAATTGGCTCAGAACATGTAATTTACAAAACCATCATCAGGACTCCACAACCAGTGCTCTAATATTCAAAGCTGTGGACTTTGAAATGACAGGGTCTCCAACTCCAGTGATTAAGAACACAGTTTAGAGCACATACTTTGCCTACCAAATTGGCAATGGTTAGGATGACATTTTTGGACATTCAGTCTTCTTATCTCTTTCCTTAACAAATTTGGTATGGGCAGGTCAGAAAAAAAAAGGAAAAGGGATAGATTTTTAGGAAACTATAATCTACATGAAAGAAACTAGTAGTTTTTTAAAAATTAGTTCTTTAAGATGCTTCTTTCTCTTACTAGCCTCTGAAATATTTAAGCACTAATAAGGTATTCGCTTTCTAGGAAAGATTCTACTCTGACAACAGACTAAGGGCATCAGTGGAAGAGTTGATAGTCCTGTGGTCCCTGTTTGCCAAAACCAGGCAGTGAACATAGATTTTGGGGTAAGCAAAACTTATCACCATCAGAATTCCAAGTTCTAAAAACCTTTCCAAGATGTTTTAAGTAGAAAATACAGTTAACTCCATCAAAGTGAATTCTCTTCTAGTTATATAAAGAGTACCTGTGACCTGTTAACTAAATTCCTATCACTACAGGGAAACCTACAGGGCAAGAAAGAGGTATTCTGAAGGCTGACAAGGAATCAGGAAAGCAACACCAGGATAAAAGCCCAAATAAAGAATTGCAATCCTTCTATCCCTGGAAAACAGTTGGCCCATATGCCCTCTGCTGTATAGTAAGCTCAGACAGACACCAAGCTGCCAGCTCTGAGAGTTAGGGTTCAGGCTTGGGATCTAAAACCAGGAGCCCTCCATTTATTCCAGCCTCAGCTTGGAGCACCTTCCAAATCTCTAAGCTATAAGTTCTTATCTTCTTTCAGCTGGGAGAGCTTGTTCCCTACATTCTGAAGCAACTGTCAAACCTGGAAGCCTGGCTCTGGAAGAGTGAGCAGGCATCACTTCCCTAGTCAGTCTCCAGGGACAGAAAGCAAGAGCCATCTTTTAACTTCATTCTCTGCTGGCCCAAAAAAGACAGGAATCTGACCAAGGATATCTAACATTAGTCTCCATTCCCACATCTTCCCCAACCCATCATTTTCTTTCCCCTTGCCCACCCAGAAGACTGCTACCTCTGATAAGGACCTTAGACTCTGCACTCTCCTTCAGTTTCTATGATTTCCTAAACAAAGAGATGTAGGGAAAACACCAATCTACAAACTATAAACATCTACAAGGGGGCTCACTAAGGACTGGGAGCACTTCCTAGTACTGTGAAGTAGCACAGCCTTCCTTGGCAAAGGATAGGTCTTCCTCCTGGCAGGAGGGTCAGAGGCCTGGCAGAGGAGCCTCTCATTGTGTGCTCCCTAGGGCAGGCAGCAGGGAGTCTGGGAGGAGAAAGGATCCCTTTGAAGCACATGGTGTTAAGAGCTTCCCAGTGACCATGGAAACAGGCACAGTGGGTTCCAGCCTGAGAACCAGGGAGTGCCAGCCTGGATTCAAACACAAAACATACACAGGACACACAAGATCTAAAAAGCCAAGGCTAAGGATATGTAGTCTGGCTGGCAGGAACTGAGAGGCTCCCTTTTAGAAAAATCCAGTCTATGAAGCTGTGCAGGTTGATAGGAAGTGGGGAGATTCTTTTCATTCCCAAGGTTTTCTTCTCACTAGTTACTGCCCCTTGGGTTTTATTCAACACCTCATCAGGTCAGTATAGCCGGACCTTTAGTTGGCCTGCTGGCAGCCAGACCTGGATCGAGCAGGAGGTGATCAAAGGAACCATCACTGCAGCCACACTCCACCCCCTCCTCCTGTGGGATGAGGCCCCTGCCAAGGTGATCCAGTGGAAGCCACTGGGGGAGGGTGAGAAAGAGACAGCTTTCATGTCTGTCTTTCCCTTAGAGGAGATACAAAGCACAGCAAGACAGGACTAGCAGGCCAGAACTCCCTACTTCTGGGATGGGTGGCTGTTCTTAAGTGAAGGCATTGTAGGAGGGGGTAGCCACCTAGATTGGCACCTGGGGTGTGCTCTGGTGCCCTGATCTTGGAGCCCTGGAGACCAGCAGCCCTGTACATGGTGCTTCTGGATTCCCTTTCACAGCTGTCTGCCTCTTCCTGGGATGAAGTTACACTGAAGTCTCCATGTTATCTGAGAGTCTTTGTGACATTTTGGGCTTAATTTTGTCAGGGTTCCAACTTAAAAGAGGGAGAGAAAATAAGCTGGCTTTTCTTTTTGCCCCCAAGCAAGAAGAGAAAACCATGTGATTAGAGTGTGTTAAGGAGGAAAGATCCCAGCTTACAGATAAGAGTATCTCTGTCTTGTAGTAGAGGAAATCAAAATCAAATCTGGCTCAGCACCAGACCAGGGAAGGTGCCAGAAAAAGGCACAAGTCCACTTTAGCCACTGGCCCAGCTGCAGGGTGAGCAGGGCAGACTTCATTACACCAGCTTCTCTTGAGAAAGGCAGTGTTTGGACAGGCCTGCAATTTGAGAAGCCAGTTAGGTACATTCTCCCTTTCTTTCTTTGTTGGGCTGCCAAAATATTTACTTGACTTCTTAACTCTAAATCTCTGAAACACACCTGGATTGCAGAAAACAGGCAATTTTCTTATTTTTTTTCTCTAACTCGTGTAAGACAGTCCAATCTAAGCAAAAATAACAATATCATGAGGGGGTCAGGAAGAAAGGAAGGCTGGTAAGAAATGCCATTTTGCATAATTCAGTCACTTAAGAGGTTGGTAGGTAACCTGGACTCTTCAGTGTGTGGCTGTGAATTGGGGATGGTTGGTAGTTCCCAGGGTTACATGAATAACTAACAGATTTTACAGCTGAGCCTTTTGCAAATCAAATGGATTTTATTTGGCTTTTAGGAGAGAGTCAGTTTCTATGCCAAGTAAAAGTCTGTGTGATAGTCAACTGCATTTTTAAATTATTATTGTTTTTTTTAAAGATTTATTTTATGTGTATGAATAGACTGTAGCTGTACATATGGCTGTGAGCCATCATGCTGGGAATTGAACTCAGGACCTCTGCTTGCTCTTGCCCCGCTCGTTCAGACATAATACACTGTAGCTGTCTTCAGACCCGCCAGAAGAGGGCGTCAGATCTCATCACGGATGGTTGTGAGCCACCATGTGGTTGCTGGGATCTGAACTCAGGACCTTTGGAAGAGCAGTCAGTGTTCTTACCCACTGAGCCATTTCACCAGCTATTGTTATTGTTATTACTTCTTCTTCTTCTTCTTCTACTACTACTACTACTACTACTACTACTTTAACTATTTTACAAAAGTTGACTGCCTTGTAACATTAGATTGGGGACCATGTACCAGGGAGAAAGGGATGCTGCAACCACAAAGGCTGAATTTACTTTAGGTGAATTTCAGATGATAGGAAAGACCCCAAATCGGCTGAAAAATAAAATAGAATTGGGAGAGGGTGTGTGGTCTTCTGAAGTTTTTAAAAAAGAACTTGGGAAAACAGGTCTAGTAAGAGAGAAACTATGTGTGCCCATTTCTCTTTGTTATGTGTGCCTGCCTATGAGCCCATTTGCCAAGGTTGAGTGGCCTACAGTCAGGCTTCCATACAGACTGATTCTCAATGAAGCCATTTCACTGAGATGGGTAGATCTCAATGAAAAGGTCTCTGTTGGTACTCATCTTAGGTTCTCCAGAATCCCAACTAATGCTTCTCCAGAATCCCAACTAATGATCCTACCTACCCTTTTAGCTCTCAGGCCCCAAATCCTCCTGAGAAGAGCCTGGACATCAGTTAGGGAAATAATCTACAGTCTGCTGTTCATCAGCAAACCTTTGAGAGAAAAACTACTTTGAAAACATTTTGATCTTGAACATTCTAAAATAGAACTTTTTTTGAGCTGTTCTCTTTTCAAAAGCACTAAAAGCACAGCAGCTGTGGGAGGCTTACTGACAGCTCTCAGTAGCCAGCATCCTTTCTCTGGCAGCACTTCTGTTACCTTTGTTTAGGTAGACAGTCCTGTTTTCCCTTATTACAAATGATGGAATGTACTTTTAAGCCCATGGACATAAGGTCTGAAGGTTAGACAGCAGGGGCATCCGGTCATGAAGACTTTCTGGGATTCTAGGAAGTATTTTCTAGAATTATTATGAACCTAAAAATCAGGCTTCTGGATGGTGCCTCTCTCATCTTTCCATATTCATAACCTAGCTATTCTGTTACTACGAACTGAAGGGACCTGACCACTGCATGTCTAGGTCACCTGCCACCCTCCCACTACTGGATACTATGGTCAAATAGCCTAGGTGGAATCAAGGGATTCTAAATAGCAGATTAGAACAGGGACTAGTGATACAGACAGATCAATGCTTGTTGGTTTCTCTATTAACTTAAAAGCTTTAGGAGAAAGGAAAGAAACTTTTGTAGGAATTCCAGAAGGCCCTCAAATATATGTCTATAATAAAATACCACAGAAATAACTAGTAGATCTCATCAAGGTAATGATTACCGAGACAGAAGATCAAAATACAAAGAACCAAAGAAGTGGTGACCTAGATTTTATCAAAATAAAATAGTTTTGCATTGCAAAAGGACTTCATCAAGAAAGTGACATGACAAGAAAACCCATGGAGTAGGAAGAAATACTTGTTAATGATCCTAACACAGTAGCACACACCTGTAAATCCTAGCACTCCAGAAGCAGAAGCAAGTAGATCTCTGTGAGTTCAAGACCAGCTGGTCAACATAGTTAATTCTAGGCCAGCCAGAAGTATATTCTGAGTCTCTGTCTCCTCCTCCAACAACAACAACAACAACAACAACACAAAAACAAAACAAAACAAATTACTAGTTAGCCTAGGAAAAGATGTTCAACATAGCAAGCCACTGAAAAAAAAAGCAAATCAAAATCCACAGCAGGCAGGATGGCAATAACCGAAGTCAAGGAGGGTGCAGATAACGCAGAACCTTTACTAGAAAAACGGAAGAGCAGTGAAGTACACACACACACACACACACACACACACACACACACACACACACACACACCCCTCATCAGTGGTGGGAATTGTTTATATATCCTCACTTCTTTGTAATATTGGGGATTAAACCTAAGAACTTTTGCACACTAACTAAGCAAGTCCCAGGTACTGCCATTTAAAAAGTTTGACAGTTCCTAAAAATATATGAAAACCAACTTGTGTGTGTGTGTGTAAAAATCTGTACCACTAGGGTGGTGGAATATGTCTTTAATCTTAGCACTCGGGAGATAGAGGCAGGCCAGCCAGGTCTACAGAGTGACTTCCAGGACAACCAGGGCTAATAGAGAAAAACCCTATCTAAAAAAACAAAAGAAAACAAAAACCAAACCAAACCAAACAAAAAACTTGCTTGAAAATGTTCACAGTAGTAATGTTCATAACAAATAGAAGCAACTGGTAATTCCCATACAATGGAATATTATTCAGGAATATCCATAGGGAGAGCTGGGGAGTTGGTTAAGGTTGTTAAGAACACTTGCTGTTCTTGCAGCATAGTGGAATAAAACTTCAGTGTGGTAGCTAGGGAATATCATTCAGATGCGTAAGTACCAGCACAATACGTAAAAATTGTGGGACTTAATTGCCTATCACAGTGTAAAACCAGATATGGTGACCACATGCCTATAAACCAGCATTTGGGAGGTAGAGGCAGGAAGATGAGACGTCAAAGGTTGCCCTCAGTTATTCTCTAAAGCCAGGTTGGCCTATGTGACATCCTATATTTTAAGCAAAATAAGCCCCTCACCCCCAGGGGGGAAAAAACCAAACCATTAAATATAGAAATGATGACAATGAGCAGAGATTCTGAAAGTAACTTCCATACTGACACTCTGGTGCACAGATGTGATATATTAGATGGTAGATGGAGATTAATCAAGACTCCTTGTTCTAGGGAAAAAAAGCACAAGCAGGCACCCACTTTATCAATTACTTTAAATGTACTCACAAGCATAGTTCACCTAGCTCAAGAAATGAGTGCTTTCTTTTCTTTTTTTGGCAGTTTCCTGAGTTTTCCAGCTTTAAAAATTATAGGAAGTACAGGGATCCTAAGAGTTCAAAAGAGGGTTTGGGAGATAGAATTCATGTCCTCAGTAAAAGCAATATGAGCTCTTAGCTGCTGAACTATCACTCCATTCCCCAAAATGAACGCTTTAAAACAAAACAAAAAAAATCACAGTAGCATAACATCATGCCAAAAAGACATCCAGATTTGATAGTAAATACAGGATATTATCATGAATTCTATAATTTACTATTTTAGTACATATGAATTTTAATATAACACTATTATTTTTTACTGCATTTATTTACTGGGTTATGTGTGGGGGGTACACATGTATCAGGGTGCTCATATTAAAGTCAAAAGACAACTTGTAGGAGTCAGTTCTTCCCTACCATGTGGGTTCCGAGGACTGAACTAAGTAAGGTCAGCAGTCTTGGTGGCAAGTGTCCCAGGCTGCTAAGCTATCTAAAAGGCTCAATATATATATTGAAGACTGGGGTACATAGAAGGCTGGAAATCACTTTAAGATGGCTCACTGGGTAAATGTGCTTGCTGCAAAGCCTGGGACATGAGCTTAATCCCCAGTACCAACATGGTAGGAGAAAACCGACTCTTAAAAGCATTGTTTTCTGACATTGTGCCATGGTGGCATGTATCTGCTATCAAGCACACACATATGCGCAATCACCAGGGCTACATAATAGACACCCTGTCTCAAAGAGGGAGAGGAGGGAGGAAGAAAGAAAGAAAGAAAGAAAGAAAGAAAGAAAGAAAGAAAGAAAGAAAGGAAGGAAGGAAGGAAGGAAGGAAGGAAGGAAGGAAGGAAGGAAGAACAAAAGAAAGAAGGGAAGGAAGGAAGGGAGGAAGGAAGGGAGGGAGGGAGGGAGGAAGGAAGAGAAGGAAAGAAAGAGGGGGGAGAGAGAGAATCAAATGAGTCATTTCAACTATAAAATTTGTGTTTGGGACAAAGAATTAAAGTCTTTTTTATCTTCCCCACCAAATAAGACTTTCATACAAATGTTTTAATCCTCTCCACCCGGAAAAGCCTTTCTTTATGCAAAGGCCACAGCTCAGTTCTAGAAATGTGATGGCCTGGAGCTGCGACCCTTTTCTCTTTGGTGGTCCCTTTCCTCCTCCTTCACTTCCTCTGTGCCAATTCTTTTCAGACTAGCCAATTGAATAAGCTTGTGAAGTTGGAACCCAGCCAATGGGGAAAAGACAGTCACCAAAGTTAGAATAAAAACCCAATGCAGAGGCAGGTGGTTCTCTGGGAATTTCCGACCAGCCTGGTCTACAGAGTGAGTTCAAGGACAGGCAAAGTGACAGAGAAACCCTGTCTTGAAAAACCAAACCAACCAACCAACCAACCAGCCAAACCAAACACCAATATATTTCCTGCCTCTGTATTTGCCCTTCTGAGCACATTCTCTTAATCAGAAATAAAGTTTGCCCTATCCAGACACACTGATTGGAGTAGTAGTCCCTTTCTTTTTAAGCAGTGGGGCTTGCCTTTAATCCCAGATTTCTGTATCTCTGAGTTCAAGGCCAGACTGGTCCTCAAAGTGAGTTCCAGGACTGCTATGAGGTTTGCCTCCCTTTCTAAGACCAGATTCAGATGCCTGACCATTCCTTTTTCTTCTCATCTGTGTTTCTCTTTGGCTGTCAGAGACAATTTTTCCCCCTCTGATACTTTGGGTTTCATTACTCATTCTCTAAATCCCCCATCCTGCATGTCAATCATGTGGCCTAACTCTATGCCGGCTTAACTCAAATGGCATGTCTTTATTTTTCTTCTTTAGGCGGCTTCTATAATTTACAACTTTCCTGCCTTGGGTTTTTCTTTTAAATTTAAAATTGTCCTTGCACTACCACTTGAGTCTATTGTTAAATTCTTTTAATATTGAGACTAATAATTCTAAGATGAGGCCAAGATTTCTTCAGTATCATCTGACAAACACAAAGAAACAACTTAAAAATTTTTGGTAACATATTTAGTGGCGTTTATGGGGATATAACAGAAGCTTTTCTGGTCTGAGGACACAATATGATTTAGCTTGTACCTAGGAGATCCAGATGACACCTCTGTTGAAGCCAGTGACCAGCACTCCCATAGCCATTGGAATAATCTGTAGAAAAGAAGACTCCTGAAATTAACAAATGAAAAGTGGCAGGTATAGAGAGGCTTCCTCCAGCCAAAGCTTCACACAGCCAAGTAATCATGCTCCAAAAGCCAAGTGTGTGTGAGAAGGGTACTATGTAATGACCCTAAAAGGTCACCAACAAATGGTAATTAACAATTGTCTCTAACTCTAGTTCCAGTGGATCCAACACCCTCTTCTGGTCTCCATGGGCACTCATCATTCACATGGTGCACAGATATACATTTAGGCAAACAGTTATACACATACAATAAAAATAAATCTTAAAAAAAAAAAAACAACACAAAACCAAAGAAGTTTTAAAAACAAAAGAAGCAACAAAACCTGAGATTTCAAGTGACATTAAAAAAAGAGAGGGAGTGGGTAGGGGTAGAGAGATGGCTCAGTGGTTAAAAGCACTGGCTGCTCTTCCAGAGGACCTGAGTTCAATTCCCAGCAACTACAAGGTGGCTCACAGCCATCTATAATGGATCTCACGTTCTCTTCTGTCATGCAGGAATGCATGGAAATAGAGCACTCATATACATAAATACATTTTCAAAAGGAGAGAGAAATCTGATTTTTTACAAATGAATCAGTTGTTCATAAATAGATGATAAAGCTGAAAACTTTTAGCCTTTAAATAGTAATCCAAATTTTTATTTTTAAAAAAATCAATAGTTGGGAGATGGCTCAGAGGGAAAGTACAGGACACCAGAAAATATCCTCTGACACTACACACATGATATGGCAGGCATACACACACACACGTACACACACACACACACATACACACACAGGTGAGGCTAGGAATGAAGACAACAGGTTCTTTGCATGATCCATTTTTCACTAAGAGTATGGGTAAACGTGAAAAACTAGAGCAACAGGTTATACTGAAGAGAGTAAGCCAATTTCTTTAATTAGCACAAGAAATAGCAGTTTTTCAGGATGACTAAAATCTATTGGTTTTAACAATGGTTACGGTAACTGAAATATGTTTATAGTTTTATTACTTAAATATTTTTTTAAAGAAACAACATACTGTATTAAATATGTAAAGTCTCACCTACATGGGCTGGCTTATAGAAACTAATAAAGTATTTAAATGAAAAATGTATTTTATTATATTTATTTATTTATTTTGGGGAGAGTGAGGTTGGGCATGGGCATGCCGTGTGTGCGTGTGCGTGCACAAGTGTGTGTGTGTGTGTATGTATGTATGTATGTATGTATGTATGTGTGTGTATATATGTATGAGTGTGTGCATATGTGTGTAGGTCAGAAGATACCTTGTAGGAAGCATGGGTCCGCTTTCCACCATGTAGGTCCCAGAGGTTGAACTCAGGTTTTTAGGCAGGCTCTTTTACCTGCTGGGCCCTCTCATTGTCCCCTTTTATTGTTTTATAACTAGATTTGGGAAATAATATTACATAACAGAATAGTTCCCAGGAACTACATGCATGTGCCCGTTTGTTTAAGTTAGTATCTTTAGAAAGGAAGAACGAAGTAAAACAATGAAAAGATTTGTGACAGGAATCTGAGGTCTTGTGACCAAGGCCAGCAGACAAGTTCCCCTACTTTGTCTCCAGGTGATCCTATGCCTATGTGAGGAGTATAGCAGAATTTTACTCCTATGCTATTCAAGTACAGTTTGTGTGTGTGTGTGTGTGTGTGTGTGTGTGTGTGTGTGTGTGTGTGTGTGTGTGTTTAGGTTAGAAATGTCTATAATTTCCATGGCCTTGGTAGCTGTCGGGGAAGCTCTCATATCACCTTTCACCATAGCTAGAAACTGATGCTTAAGCAAGTTAATGCATATGCAAAACCAGATGTGTTAATGAAGAGCAGATGGGACTGTGGGCTTGTCTACATGTAAGGTTCTGAACTACTGACCTGGTAGCTGCACTTTATATAGTATGAAGACTTAATACATTGAAGTCCTAACTTCTCAAAGTACACAAACTCAGGAGCTACCTTTGATGAGCATTTGGACAGCCTTGCTACCATCTCTTGTGTTCTACAACAGCTTGACTTCAGCTCTAGTGAAAGTGGATCAATGGCTGGGGGCAATGCTAAGGACTACCAAGACAGAAGCAGCGTTCCTTGAGTCCTGGAGGGGGCAAGCTGCCTATATCCCTTGGTTAGCAGTCACAGAATTTGCTCTGTTCACTTATTGGGTCTTCAAAACACCTTTAAACCTCCCAGTTGGTTTCAGTCTTTTATAGCTAATGATGTATCTGATTTTACACACACACACACACACACACACACACACACACACACACACACACACACACACGTGAGATATTTGATCGCACTGTGAACCAAAGGCTGTGAACTGGAAAAACCTTGTTGTGAAGTGGCTTAGCCCTAGCATACACCTTTAAACCAAGAGTTTTCTGTAAACAAAAGCTAAATAAAGTCAAGGGTAGGTCAAGAGGAGGAGCAAGTAACTGGCTGAGAGGGAATTAAAAGAAAAAGGAAGACATTGACGGAATTTAGACAGCATGGAGAAAGAGGAGCCTTTTCCTTCTAGGACTTCAGTGGATTAGGAAGCTCAGCTTGGTGTTTTCTTTGCCTCTCTGAGTTAGCAGGCTTTCATCACAGTGTCTGGCCTCTGAGTCTTCATTTGGTAAAATCGAACAGTTGGGCTTTTGTTTTAAAAACAACAACATATTCTTGTTTAATACAGTCTTTTAATCAAGAGCTTTATGGAAGATTTGAGTGTAAATGAAAAGCATCACTTAAAAGGTCTGACTTTCAGACCAGCCTCATGACCTCAAAAACAAAGTGGTATTTCCTAAATTTTTCCATTCATATCAAGCCAATCTTTTCCCCCTGGTCTGATTTCTTTTACCAAATTCCTTTCTTGCTTTTTTAGCCAAATATGGGACATATTTACCCATATGTTCCTTAAAATAAATCTGTACAGTCTTCCAAACTTCCTACCCAATAAGAAACTCATTTTAGGAAAGGACTCCCATTTGCTCAGGAGAAGTAAGTTTAAAGACAGAAGGAAACTTGAATTTCTATGAATTTGACATACTCGCATGTGTATGTATATGTACATGTATGTGAGAGTAGAGGCTGGAAGGATAACTTTTAGTTAGTTCTCTCCTCTCACTATGGGCTTAGAAGAACAAACTTAGGTTATTAGACTTGTGCAGTTAACTGAACTATCTTGCCAGTCCATCACAACTCTTTATAGAAGGAGACTTGCAGAATTCAAGGCACTTGACACTAAATGGCTTAAAGTCACCTGGCTTTTGCTGAGTAGAATTACCATTCATATACAGGCTATTTGTCTTCATGGCTTGGGTTCTGCATACATATGTCTCAATGTGCAAAATGCAATGAAAGTATAAGATAAAAATATAGAATAAGCCGGGCGGTGGTAGCACATGCCTTTAATCCCAGCACTTGGGAGGCAGAGGCAGGTGGATTTCTGAGTTGGAAGCCAGCCTGGTCTACAGAGTGAGTTCCAGGACAGCCAGGGCTACTCAGAGAAACCCTGTCTCAAAAAAACCCAACCAACCAAACAAAAAAAAAGTATAGAATAAAAGTGTCATGTACTGAGAACAATGAGGCACAGAAGGGAATGACAGAAGAGTTAGCTTCCCAAAAGTAACTAACGGATGTTTGCATGTCATAATAAAAGAGGGCTTTCTATTGATATGAGTATTTGAGGTCAAATTATTCTTTACCTTCTATTTTTTTTTAAGTTGTTTTTAATTTGTGTGTGTATAAGCATTCTGCCTGCATGTCTGTGCACCAAGTGTGCATCTGATACTTGAGGATGTCTGAAGAGAGCACGGAATCCCCTGGAACTGGAATTACAGACATTTGTGAGCTGCCACGTGGGTGCTGGGAACTGAACCTGGATCTTATAGAACAACAGATACTCTTAACTGTTGAATCATTGCTCCAGTCCTTTCCTTACTTTTATCTGACAAATACTTTATGTAGTCTGTGCTGACCTCAAACTCACGATGATCCTGTTGATTTCTCAAGTGCTGGGATTTCAGACATAAATCAACCCATTTTATTATAATTATTTATACCTACCACCATAGTCTATATACTGCAAAATGATTTAAGAAATACTATATTTTATTTGGGTAAAATACATAATACGGAATTTATCATTTTAATTATTAAGTGCACAGGTCATCAGAATGAAATATTGTCAATCATGGCTATCAATAACCTCTAAAATCTTTTCATCCTTCCAAACTGAAATTCTACACCTAGTTTAAAAAACAAAACAAAAACAAAACAAAACAAAACAAAAAAAGCTTTCCTGTTCCTATATTCCAGAGTCTGGCAACCAGCAATTATTTCACTCTTCTGTATTTCTAGATTTCACTATAAAAGTAATACAACTTTGGGATGCTAAAAGAAATAGGAAGCCGGGCTGTGGTGGCGCATGCC
The DNA here is from genome assembly GCF_008632895.1 of Mastomys coucha. Lineage (NCBI taxonomy): Eukaryota > Metazoa > Chordata > Mammalia > Rodentia > Muridae > Mastomys > Mastomys coucha. The sequence continues at coordinate 24,888,370 of NW_022196905.1, read as the reverse complement.
TTTGATCCCAGCACTTGGGAGGCAGAGGCAAGTGGATTTCTGAGTTTGAGGCCAGCCTGGTCTACAGAGTGAGTTCCAGGACAGCCAGGGCTACACAGAGAAACCCTGCCTCGGAAAACCATAAATAAATAAATAAATAAATAAATAAATAAATAAATAAATAAAGGATAATGAGGTAAGGAGAGGAAGAGAATGTGGACAATAAAAGCCACTTTGTTGAGTATATCCATCTGTGCTAGGAACAATGACCAACAATAGATGTTGGTCACTCTCCTTTAGATCTTGCTCCAATTTAGGGAGGTTGGAACATGTAGAGGGCTGAGTGACTGCAGGGGTCAGAGCCTGGGACTGCTGAAACTGGGAGTTAGACTAGAGCTTGGTGGTTGAGTGCTTATCTAGCATGAGGGTTGTGGGGAGCAGCTAGCTAACTTCAATTCCAGTATATGGAAATCAAACAGTTAAAACTGGAGTTTAAACTTGGATTAATAGGAAAACATCCCTTGGCCCTGACTTCAGATCATCTTGGTCACCAGGCATGAGTCAAAGTTCACTAGAGAAACATAACCAATGGAAGATTTGTGTGTGTGTGTGTGTGTGTGTGTGTGTGTGTGTGTGTGTGTCCCTTTTCTCTCCAAGCTGGTTTTTGCCAGTGTTTTATCGTAGCAACAGAAAGGAAACTTTTACTTTGCAATGACATTTCTGAGACTCTGATCTGGAAAAGGGGGCAGAAAAGCAACCTTAGCACAGGGTGCAGTTCTCTATCAACCTTTACCCTTAGCTTCACTGTAGTTCATCAAAAGGGCCAGTTTTTAGAGCAGTTCCTCTGCTCATGATGCAGCAGGTTTCTTCCCTGTCACTCTGTGGACTCTTCAGTCTCTGCACTGTATGTCTATGTGTGAAAACTGACCAGGACAGAGGCAAACATAATGAACTCCTCACTAACTCCCTTGACTAAAAATGGTTGATGTTTGGGCCTATACAGTTCCCTTAGAGACTGCAGCAAAAGGGTACCTTATATTCTCTGTGCAGCCTGGATGCTATTGCCAAAGGCAAATTATGTCATTCTATTAGAATTCTTCAATAGCACCTTTGAGATCAAATTCCCTCAACATGTAAGCTCCGTTCCTCAGCAACTTCCCACGCCTCTCAAGAAGCTCTGATTCCTTTTGCTTTGCTTGGTTCTTCCCCATCTCATGCTTTCACAGTCCATTTTGGCTGGCATCCCTTCAGTCAACACACATGACCCAAGAGTCTTCTCTCAATAGACCCACCCACTTCAAGTGACCTGGGATAAACTGATAACATCACCCACTAGCTTGTGATAGCATTCTTGACCTAGCAACTACAGGGGCCTACTTAGGGATAGCAGCTCAGTACTACTCCAGCCCCTACTCCATTCTGAAGAACACATTTTCTTCCTACCCTCACACATGATAAGGTGAGACAGGCTTAGTTTCTTAGTGTCTTCAGCCCCATTACACAACTGATCAGCCTAAAGAAGAATGCCTGATTTGAGACGGGCCAATGAATCCCTTTCCTAGAATCTTTTTAGACTCAAAATCAGGAATATGGAGGTTGTATCTCCTGAGTAGGTAGGGGCAGGGAGATAAAACAGGTCTATAAAGAGATATGGAGAAGGGGCTGCTGATGTGGTGTGGAGTGGCAGTACCAGATGTGGGTTCTATGACACAGTTCAACCATCAGAGCAAATGCCCTATCTGTGGGAGAACTGTGATTCTACCATGTAGAAGCAACAGTTCTGACCACACCCAGTTGATACTGAAAGCAGCTAGTGTTTATTATCTAGAAAGACTGACCAAGATAAGAATTCAACATTGGTGAAGTACAGAACAGTTCTGTTTCAGCTACAGGGTCTTGGGAGCCCTGTGATCTCAGATTGTGTGGAGAACCTTACTAGGACTCAGTTTCCTTACCATAACATGGGAGTGTGGACAAGATGTCAGTGTAACAAGCAAAGGCAACCACAGCTCCTCACAGTGTTCAGGGTGGGTACATAAGCCAGCTTCTGAGCTAAGTGTTCCGCTAACATCTCATAGCCCTACAGCAATCAGAGAGGCAGTGCTTCACAAAGGAGCAAGGCACCAAGAACTAAAGCTGCCTTTCTAAGGTCACTCAGCAAGGTATTCTAACATAAAATCCTGTAAATGACTGTACATTTCCCCACAGCATCTTCTGAAGCATGGACAGAGGCAGGTCCAGGCCTGCTGGATTTACTGCATTTCAAAACACTAGCACAGAATTGTCTATCTGGGGTTTGGGGCTTATCCAGCCTGGAATTTCAGAATTCAGTCCAAGTGAATTCTGCTAGAAACATCATGAGAGTCTCCATGAATTTGAAGGGTCATAATAACCAAATTAAAATTAATCTTTTAAGTTCTTTGCAGCCCTGTAAGATTCTTAATAAACACTATGAAACTGAAGGGATGACATGCCCAAGGCATACAGTCTCTTGCACTTTCGCAATGATTTAGGATTCTTCAAAGTAAGCTGCCCCCCAAATGTCAATTCTACTGTTTTACTGTCACCGGGTTAAGTTCTATAATGAGGGCATTAGGGAAGATCCTAACCTTGATCCAGAAGCTCAGAATTTCAGACAGCAAGGCCCCAGAACATCATCTTCACACTAAGTAAAAGAGAAATTGCTGCAGAGATCTGCCTGAGCCTGGCCTGAAGTGAGGCCTGAGGGGCATCCTGGCCCACTTCTTCCCTGTGGTTAAGAGTTCCCCCAACTCTACTTACCTAGTTGATTTTGTCAGTACCTTTACAGAATAGAAAATATTAAAAGGATATGATCATAAATTATTTTTCTCTTATGAGCTTTAAAGTGTTGAATTCAAAAGCCCTTGGTAATACATCAAGGTGATGAATTTATGTCTCTTGCTTTTAAGATAAAACTAGATTTGGACTCTTAGAGAGGCATTTATTTTTTCAAAATTTTGGGGGTTTCAGCTTATGATTTTCTGTGAGCTGGCAGGGTAGGGTAGGGTTGGAGGGGACTGTGTCTAGCCCTCCTAGTTTCCCATAGGCTTTTCTGTGGCAACAGAGACAAGTTTCAACGTACACTCACAGCAGTTCATCCATTCCCACTTGCACACTGGGCCGGCTGAGTTTCTTCCTATGCCTTTTAATTTCTTCTTCATTTCAGTGCTAGCGATGGAACCCAGGGCCTCACATGCTAAGCAGGAGTTCTGTCACCAAGCTACGTTCCCAGCCCAATTCCTTTGCCTTTGTGCTTCTCCTTGCCAATCAATCTTTGCTATAGCCACTGAAAGTCAGAAATAGAAGGAAAACTATACTGCCTGCAGGGGACTGGCATGCTGAGCTGCTGGGAGAGTCACTGTGCCTTCCCCCACCAGACTCTTTTTGTTTCTACTCTTGGGAGCCCAGGAAAGTAGAAAACAGAGTTGGCAAAGTCAATGAAATTAAAGTTGTGAACAGGAAGGAGGAGGTGGAAGATGAGATTGTTCTGATTCATCATACCTCCACTACTAACCTACATTTAAAGCAAAAGGGAAACCATTTTACTTTGGTTCAGGCATCTTTACTAATGACTTTACTCAGGTGTCAACTTTTAAGACAGACAACAACAGCAAATGTGCGCTGCCTTGTACCATGCCCTAGTCTCATCCTTTCCCAACAGAAATAAACTGCTCTTAGGCGGGTGGAGCCACACACATTCAATAACTATTTCCTGATGAGTAAACACAAAAAGTGCTCAGTAATTCAATATATATCTAAGGTTTCCATTCCGCTGGCTTCACAGACTGGCAGGCCAAACCATATGAAACTCACCAAGTAAACCACAGTGTACTTGGTTCAGGCAGTGGAGGAAACAGTTTGGTTCTGAGAGACTTCAACAAGTACCCATCACTAACCATCAAAGGACAATAAGGGTTACACTGTGGGACCCTGTTCCAAACCATTTATAGACACAAGAGATGGATCCCCACTGGGCCTTGAGTTGGGGGGAAGGGAGAACAATAAAGCCAATAAGCTGAGTATAGAGCAGCAGCAGCTTAACCTAGAGGCAAATGGCCTACAAGACACCTATAAGGAGAGCACTGTTCCTGCTGTTTGGATGTAGCCAGCGTTTCCCCTAGGAAAATACTATCATACTCTCAGGAGGGTTACTGCTCTCCTAACAGTCATTAGGACACTTTGGTCAACTGAAAACGATGAGATATCAACGCTGATCCACCTCAAACACCTTTACTCAACTTAGTGAACCATAAACCAAACAGGCTGTAATTCCTGCCAGGTTTCTCACCCAATGAAAGGGCAGGAAAACTTGACAAGAGTCATGCAGTTTCTCAAAAGGGATAAAAACCACAAACAAATTAGGCTCATGAGGATCTCCATGACCAAAGACCTTTAGGAGTAGTTGGCAGAAGATTCTCTAGGTTTTGTGACAGCTCTCTGTACCAATATCACTTTTCCTCTTGCCTGGATATACAAGAAAGCCCCAGCTTCCAGGAATAGGCTGTACTTGTCTTCCACAGTACACAGATCTGTAGCATTAGGGACCATAAATAGGGGGGCTATCTTTCTTCCAACCAAAACTTCAAATTACTTTCACAAAAATGATTCACTTTAAAACAGGTTATGACCCATCATGTTAAGAATTCCTGATGGATGGATTTCCAAAGTGAATTTATTTCTATCGTATACTACAATCAGAAGTTATATTAACCTCTAGCACCTAAAAAGCATGTTTTGTTTGCTAGTGCCTCTAAATGGTGTGCCAACAGCCAATAGTGACACATGAGGCACCTGGCATTAGATCTCAACTCACCTCCTTGTCACTTGTGAAGTAAGTTCTAATGCAGGGCCATAACTGCTGTCTGCTATTCTGAAACCAAGGAAGCTCTAAATAGCAAGAGTTTTTCCATAACATACATTACAGCAAAAATTAATGAATTTGGAGATAATGCAGCTGTGGGCTAAGAGGAGGCTGTTTAGGCTTCAGTTATCCCACTTGATGTGACTATCCATATCGTTTGCTACACATATAGGAACATGTATGATTATTGAGTATGGTCCCAGGTCCCCAGGGTTACTTACAGAAAATATATACATCATAATACTTCCTAAAGCACCCCCACCCCCAATCTCAGGTCTAAAACCTCTGGCCCCAAAGGTATTTAAGGTAAAGTATTATGGATTTCTAATATTAAACCATTTCAGATAAGTAGTTGAGACTCCCAGGGAAAACAACTTGTCCAAGGCCATATAGTAGGCAGGTATACAACAGACTCTGAGGCTGGAGCCTCCTACAGGGCCAGAACGCATGAGCTCCATGTTGTGTGAGCTATGTCTGCTCACACAGCTTCAGAAGGAGTGCTATGCCAGCATGGCTCTTCTTCAGAATCTGCTATTTGAAACTCAGGAAAATGCTTAAGTGGAAAACGCCAACCACAATGGCAGTGACAAAGAAGACCTGGTGCTTACCTTGCCCAGGACAGTGAGACATGGTTTGGGGTCCAATTCTGGCTGTTCGAGCTTCACCACTCCTACCCAGCCATATTCATACAAGTCCTCTTCATCATTGTTATTACATAGGCCTAGTGGGTGCATCTAAGAAACAAAATGGAAAGAAAATATCAACAGGCCGGTCACAGACTGTTTTGACCCACTTCATGCATTTCTTATTGTTTATTAAGCAAAAAACACTTCAAAACTTCAAACTTTATGGCAGAGAACAGTTTTTTAATCCACAGGGAATTTCAATTCATTACAGTGAACTGAACACTGAAGAGAACACAATAAAACCCCCTGGAAATAGATATTATAAAGGGGTGGAGAAATGACTCAACAGTTAAGAGCACTGACTGCTCTTCCAGAGGACCCAGGTTTCAATTCCGAGCATGCACATGATGGCTCACAACTGTCTATGATTCCAGTCCCAAAGGATCTGATGCCCTCTTCTGGCCTCCATAAGCACCAGCCCTGCATATGCTGCTATACAGATTTATTCAAACATAACATCCATACCCATAGAATAAAATGAAATAAAAATATGTATGTACTGTATACACATATATTCATGTGTATGCAGATTTATGTAGGTATGTGGAGCCTAGGGGTTGATGTCAGATGTCTTCTCAATTTCCCTTATTTTTTTGAGACAGGGTCTTTAAATGAACCTGGAGCTTTCTGATCGGGCTAGAATGGTTGGCTAATACGTCTCAGAGATTCTCCTGTCTCTGCCTGTCCAATGCTAGGTTTACAGGTGTATACCACTGTGCTTGGTTTTTACTTGGTGCAGGAGATTGAATTTAAGGCCTCATGTTCGCACAGCAAGCATTTTACAGATTGAGCCATGATTTTAGTCCCTATAAATATATATTAGCTACTTTCTCTCAGCCTTCAAAGTAATAGTTGTCCAAGGTGGAAGCCACCTGGTAAAAGGGAGAGAATGCATCTTATATAAATGCCAATCTAAATTACTACAAAATATCATTAAATCTAACACTAAGCAATTGTTAAAAATCCAAACAAACCAAAAAAACCAAAAACCCAAACAAAAACCCAAAAACTAACCAGGATAATAGGTTAGACCTATTAATAGGCCTTCTAGGTCTTAAGGTCACATTAACTTATGCATGAGGGCCTAGAGACATATTCAGGACTTTATGAGAGAACTGGAAATGTGGCAAATCATCAGTATAATTAGCAGGCTATTTTAAGATTATAAATGGTTACTAAATAGATGACATTCTTTGAAGTCTTTTCAAAATCTGTTACACATCACAAAACAGAAACTAGGTAAAGGAGCGCCAGCTTGTTTTCTCATATTCTAAGCTTGAAAAGCATAGAAATCCCAAGGTCTATGTTTAAAATTCTAGACTGACATATCAGGCTATTCTGTAGCAATTTTCTCACATGTTCTTTAAGATCCAGTAAGTTCTAAAGGGAAGCTCATTAAAACTCAGAAGTTCTAGGGCTAGAGAGGTGGCTCAGTGGTTAGGCTACTTATTGCTCTTACATAGGACCAGTATTTAATTCCCAGTATCCACTTGACAGCACACCATCATCTTTAACACCTATTCCTGGGGATCAACATCATCTTCTGACCTCTATGGGCATAGACATGGTGCACATACATGCAAGCAAAACATATGTAGACATTAAATAGATCTTTAAAATAAAAGATCATTAAGATTCAAGAAGTAAAATTTAGAGTCTCAGGAAGGCACCTCCCTCTCTAAGCTTACATAAAGTCATAAAGATTACCAAGGACACAGAGACCAACTATGTTGCCTAGCAGAATGGACCCATCAAGCTACCCCTAAGAGTCCCCAGACTAGCTAAGTGGCCTGTCAGAGATACCCTCTGACCTGGTGAGTTACCTACAAGTCAAAGAGTGTGTTCCAGCTCTTGTCAGCCATCATCCATGTTAGAGTGGGCTTTGGAAATGCAGCTGTCTTTAAAATTATTCCTGTTCCTGTACATAGCTCTTAATCCATACTCCTGTAAGTGACCCCCCAAAACTCAATGGTTTGTCAACATGTACCTAGGTGGCATCTGTACTTTGGTCTGTTCTTGATTCCCTATCTGAGACAAGCAGACATTTGTTCAAGATTCTCCAAAGAATAGTGTCAGATACCATAGACTCCAGAGCCCAAGAACAATGTGGAAAGAGGAAATTCTCATAGATAACTTACTAAGTTATAAGCCTAGCACTGTATGTGTAAATGTCCCCCCTTTAATATTTGTTTGTTCATTTTTATGTATATGAGTCATTTGCTAGCATGTTCGCCTGTGTACCAGGTGCATGCCTAATCTTCTCAGAGTGAGTCAGAACCCCTACAACTGGACTTACAACTTGATGTAAGCCACTTTGTGGGTGCTAGGAATTGAACTTTAGTCCTCTAGAAGAACATCCATGCTTTTAACCACTGTCCCATATCTCCAGCCCAATGAGTTAAACTCTTTAAGTTGAAAGGTATCTTTAGATTTGTATTAAGAATCTTCTAGGGCCAGGAGTCTAGGGCATATGACTTTAATTCCAGCACTTGAGAGGCAGAGGTAAGTAGATCTCTGTGAGTTTCAGGATAGCCAGGGCTACATAGTGAGACCCTGTCTTGGGGAAAAAAAACAAAACAAACCAAAGAACCTTCTAGATTCTACTACAGAAGGGATAACAGCTCCAAAGACATCAATATCCTAACCTTCATACATTTTAGCTTACACAGTAAGACATGCTGGCATATGTGACTAAGCATGATGAGATGGAGGTTTCCTGGATTCTCCATATAGGCCAATGTATCAAGATTAGTATTGTTCTAAGCCAGTAGATCTGTAGTAACTTAGAGCAGCAAATAGAAAGCTAATGCATATTATTCCTTACTTGTTTTACAGGTGAAAACAAAAGTTCAAGGTAAATGACCTTGTTTTCCAAGACAACATGGGAGAGCAAGTAGTACACCCAACCCAAATGATTCCATTGGATGACTTTCCACTCTACTCACTTGATCTGTGCCTCTTCACTTGAGAGCTGACTGAGAGAAAAAGACTGAAAGAAAAAATCTTGAGGAGAAAAATGTTTATAGCTTTAAGTCTGTTGTAGTCAAGGACAAAGTGCTATTAAATGCAGGCAGCAAAAGGAGCAAAGATATGGAAAGTGGGGCATGTGTCTGTGAAGGAAAAATAAGACTAGCCATTCCAAACTTAGGGAAGAGGTACAAAAGATGGAGGAAGAATGAAACTAGACTGATCAGTAGTAAAAAGAGTCACAGTCTACAAGCAAAAGAGAAGGACTTAAAAACTAGAATGGAGTGCTCGCTTCGGCAGCACATATACTAAAATTGGAACGATACAGAGAAGATTAGCATGGCGCCTGCGCAAGGATGACACGCAAATTCGTGAAGCGTTCCATATTTTTAAGAACAAACACGGTATGCACTCTCTGATAAGTGGTTATTAGCCCAGAAGTTTGGAATACAGGAAG